>NC_081416.1:33164717-33236647 GCF_949786415.1 Peromyscus eremicus | reverse complement strand
TTTTTTGAGACAGGGTTTCTCTATCTAACAGCTGTGGCTATTCTGGAACTCACTCTGCTGGCCTCATACTCACAGAGATCCACCTGCCTCTGCCTCCCAAGTGCTAGGACTAAAGACGTGAGCTACCATGCATGGCTAAGCAGCAAGCATTCTTAACTTCACTGGGCTTAAAGCTTAAATTTCAATATGGAAAATTTCTCTGGACAGGAAGTAACTAGGAGCCCCATGTTCCACATCAATTGCTCACATCTTGCTTTGGTATGCATGTAATATAGGTAAAATTTTACCAAGTAGGTATACTTGTATCATCCATACTCTATTAAGATATGCAATTTAAAACTTAAAATATAGAACAGGGCTAGCAAGATGACTCACCAGTTAAGAGCACGTTTCTCTTGCAGAGGACCCGTGTTCAGTTCCCAGCACCCGCATGGCAGCTTACAACCATCTGTAACTTCAGTTCTAGGGGATCCAACACTCTCTGACCTTTCTGGTCACTGGGCATGCATATGGAACACACACATGCAGACAGGCAAAATACTCAATCACATGAAGCAAATCTAAAACATATAAGTATACGTGTGTGTGTGTGTGTGTGTGTGTGTGTGTGTGTGTGTGTGTGTGTATGTGTATGTATAATATTTTTATATAGAATAAATATAATATATAGTTAATATATCCATATATAGAATGCTTCATAATTTTGAATGTTATCCATATATAGAATGCTTCATAATTTTGAATGTTATCCTGCTCAGGGGCCATGTTAATAAGTACCACATGAGCTACTGAGCACTTAAAATGTGGTTAAGCCAATTTGGGATGTTCTATAAGTGTAAAAGTATACACCAGATTCCATTACTCAATACCAAAACACCAGAAGTAAAATACCTTGTTAATTTTTTGGTGTTTCTTTCACATTGAAATGATATATTGAATATATTAGGTTATGAACATCATTTGTGTATTTCTGCTTTTTAATGGGGCTAGTAGAAAATTTTAAGGTATATTTGTGACTAGGACAGTATTGGTCTAGATTTTAAAAAAAGTACAAGATGCTTTTATTTTGAAATACAAGCTGGCAGGGAGCTGGTTTGTGCTTTTCAATTTGGCATTGATAATATCCGGTGTAAAGTGTATCACAGAGTACTCTGGGAAACAGTTGTGCTAGTTTTGCTGGTAAGATGAGAAACTTGTTGGTCTGTTTCATGACTTACTTAACAAATGTAAATACTTCCTTAGTAGAAGTTTGTTCTTAGTTTTAAGAATTAAACTATTTAGCCTCCCAAGAGAAAGTTTTTAGACATGCAGTCGAGGTTTATATTTTTGTTTTATCTCTTCTCAAAGAATTTATAGTAAATATCTTTGACTCTCTATACTTTGGTTTGCTCAGTTTGCTTCAAAGATTAGGCTAGAGTTGCAAGCGTTTATTGGAAATGAATAACACATGTAAAGAATCTTTCCTGTCTTTGATAGGGTAATCTGGTTAATGAGAAGTCATTCAACTATTTTTCCTATGTGATCCCTAGATAAATTTATAATTTAAAATAAAATTAATGAAACTACCAAATGAGAATGTTTAACTTTTTAATGACAAGTTTTAACAGATTAGTTTAATGATGCATAGTACTGTGCAATATTTTTATTACATCATGTCTTTAGAAAAGATCGCTAAGCACTCAGCATCTGAAGAAATTGAATTAAAATGTTGATTTTAATTACTTAATTTTTTCAGAGTTTTATTAATCAAGATAAAAGAAAAACAGAAGATGAAGATAAATCACAATCATTTATGGAGAAATATGAGCAAAAAATCCGACATTTTGGTGAGTCTACTACTTAAGTGTTCTTCTTTATTGTGTTTGATATCATCCGTATGTGTATAAAATTGACCCTCTAAAATGAGGTCCAAAAACCATGTGACCAGCTCCACATGTGTTGTTGCTTGTGGCAGGGTTGACAGATGTGCTTCAGACCTTGCTTATATCTAAAACTAGGTTGTAAAGAGCACAGTTCAGTCTGCTAATGCTGCTTTCTGTGATGGTATCACCGTTTTGCATTTCTTGACTGATTGTATGTTTTGTTTTTTTGTTGTTTCTTTGCTATTTTTTCTTAGCATTAAAAGATAAGCATTCATTAAAAATTTTATATATTTTCTTTTCATGGGCAGTGGGGAGGGGTCAGGTGCCATGCCACAGCACATGTGTAGAGGACAGAGCACAACTTGATGGAATCAGTTTTCTCCTTTTCCACTATGTGGGTTCCAGGGATTGAACTTCAGTCATCAGGTTTGGTGCAAGTACCTGTACCCACTGAGTCATCCTGCCAGCTCCAACACTCATTTTTTTCCTTTTCTCGGGTTTAGATAGATGATGTGTAATTCATAGTTCCTTGACATGTTGCTCAGATAATACACACACACAGATCTAAGATACAACTTTTGACATTTTTTAAGATTTATTTTTTAATCTTTATGTGTATGTGTTTGTGTCTATGTAAGTATATTCCACATGTGTAGGGGACCCATGGAGACCACAAGAGGGCGTCAGATCCCCTGGAGCAGAAGTTATGGTTGATTGTGAACCACCTAACCATGGGATCGGAACACACACACACACACACACACACACACACACACACACACACACAATAATGTCATTTTTTAAGATGTTTTAATCTTTATGTGTTTATATCTCTGTAAGTATATATCATATGTCTAGGGGGCCCATGAAGAGCACAAGAGGATGTCAGATCCCCTGGAGCAGGAGTTAGGGGTGGTTTTGAGCCACTCAACATGGGTGCTGGGACAGGAAGCACTCCTAATGACTGAACTTCTCTCCAGTCCCAAACTGGCTTTTTCTATTGTGGGAAGATGGGGGGGTGGGGGGGAGTTGAAGTAAATGAAGGATTCCTAGGGGAGGAGGCAATGTTTGAGTTTGTTTAGGAAGGGAAGATAAGGATTTTCCATGGAGATTAGGCAACAGCATTAGAAATTGCAGAATGAAGGCTGGAGAGATGGCTCAAAGGTTAAGAACGCTGGTGGTTCTTCCAGAGGTCCTGAGTTCAATTCCCAGCAACCACATGGTGGCTCACAACCATCTGTAATGAGATCTGATGCCCTCTTCTGACCCCCAGGCATACATGTAGGCAGAACACTGTATACATAATAAAATAAATCTTTAAAAAAAAAAAAAGAAATTGCAGAATCAGAAAATACATGCATGATATGTTCTGAAACTTACAAGCAGTGTGATACTGCTAGATTGAAAATGCTGCTTGGAAGTGTGAGGAATTGAGTGTCAGACCATATTTTTTTTTTTTATTCGAGTATTGGGTGAATTAACAGACATTGTTTTTGTTGTGTTTTATTCATCAATGGCATGTTGAAACCTTTTTCCATTTGTGCCCCGTCAAAGTATTTTTGCTTCAAAACGAAAAACTGTACTTAATTCAAGACTAGTTAGTACCTGAAGAAATCTGGGCATGATGGCATGTGCTTGTAATCCCAGCACTGAGGAGGCTGAAGCAAGGGGATCACAAGTCCGGGGCTAGCCTGGACTACGAGACTCTGTCACAAATAGCCAAAAAAACAAGAAAAGGCTAGTATTTGAAGAGCTAAACACACAAGTTCACGTTTCTACATGTATCATTGTGTCATTTCATATATAGAAACAGAAGGAATAAGCAGCCCTCTCTTGGATCGATATTAAAGTCTTTAAACCAGCAGGGTCTTGAATCACAGGGGTAGAAGATAGTAATTTGTAAACGTGTCCTGTGTTGTCAGTTGCCCTTCCTACTTCAGTCCTGCTACCAAGACCCATGTGTTCTGCTGCAGGAACATGATGTGCCATCTACTGATACTTCTTTCTGGACACACATAGCATTTGAGAGAATAGTGTCACTAGTGGTGCTTTTGCCCAGCTGGCATTCTGTAAGCTGGTTGCTTTGAAGCCATGTCACCTAGTAAGTGAGAAATAGTACCTTCTTGTGTTGTAGATTGAGTGCTTCGGTTAAATGCAGTTCTGTGTGGGAAAACATCCCAGCTTCACAAGAGGTTGTAATCACCTGACACTGAGACTCAGTCTTCAGTAGACCCTTCCTCACTGTGTAAAACCGGCTGTTTCTGAGTAGTCCATGGTAAGACCAGAGAATTTCATGAGTTCATGTGCATCATTGATTTTGATATAAAATGAGCCAAAAATGTGGTACAGTGACCAGTCCATCTAGTACACCCCAAATGTAATTTGGTAGAAGCATGCATGGTAAGAGAGAGGACACTTCCGCTCTAGAAAGGCTTGTTCATGTGAGGGATTATTGATCCCTCCAAGAAGAAATTGGACCAATGTACTCAAGCTGCTGCTTTATGACTGGATAATTAATTCTATAGAAGGTGGTGCCATATTGGCGTTTTAGCATGAGTTTTTGCTCCTGAAAAGTTTGGTATTCATTGATGCTACTGGACTAGGTTACCGAAACATCCTTGATGAAAAGATTCCATGTTCTTGAGTCCATGTATAATCTTAAGCCTATGCCTACCTAAGACATGATCCCTTCGTTTATGAAACTGTTGTGTGCTTAATCAGATGGCCAGGAAAAAAAGGCTGGCTTGACATCCATCGGTGATTAATAAGTAGTTGTTTACCATTGCATGTTGTGAGCTTCCAGCATCTCATCTTGTAATACTAACCAGACCCTTGCTGTCTTCAAATCCAACCAGACTTATAGCCACTCCCAGATTCACATTGTACCTGTTTCTTAGTGGAAATGCACATTGGCTTTTCACTTTGGAGGAGATACCCTACTTGCTGCAGCACATTGGATCCACAGAAATGTTCCTAAGGTAGTAGGCTCCCAAACTTTTCATGTGTTTAACTTTCCACTCTCTGGCATATGTGTATCTTATTATATATAACTAGGCATCTGGGGCATCTGCTACTTCTACTCGCCAAGTTCCATGAACATAGAGTGGACTAAATTTACAGTTACAGAGGTGATGAGAAAGCAGAATCCGCATTACAAAGTGATAGCACAGTTGATAGAGGCCTGAGACAAGAGTTGGAAGGTTTGATGCAGTCCACCTTTGGAGAAAGCAAATGCTTACGCTAGTGTATGCTATTAGGAAAGAAAAAAGGTATTGTCAGACCGATAGGTATATTGATGAACTCCTTAAAAAACATCTGGAATGGCAGCTGTAATTAAAGCTTCCAAGTGGAGACTTTCCAAAGTTGGATTCCGTGTAGACTCTTAAAGAGGGCCTGGTGAAGGTGAGCTGTCTGTGTAGGACAGCAGGCACTTCAAACCAATACTTGTCTCGTTTGTACTTCGTTCTTCGTAGTTCTTCCCAATTCTCCCTTGTACTGTTGGGTGACTGACTCTTTTCTCCTGTTGCTTTTTACCCTTCTGCTTAGATGAAGTTTACCACTTAAATGGTACCATTGTTGCAGGGTTAAAGATGATTGAATCTGACTTTCCTTTACATTTTTGTTGGTTGGTTGATTCATGCTTTAGAAGTCAAAGTGCTGATTTAGACACAGCTTGTTTCCTATTCAAATTCACAACCGTTTACAGTTATTCAGCGGTTTAACCCCTTAACATCACCGTCTTTGTGATTCTTGGAGCTGCTCTTTGAATTATGCATTGGTTTTTCAGAGCACATCATTCTCCCTTCCAGCCATAGTTAACTTTGATTCAGCTTTTTTGAATCTCTGTAGAATGTGGTCACTGGGAAATTTATCAAAAACTATAAACATTTGTATAAAAACTTTTTTCATTTATAATATCTCGATTCTATTCACTTGTGCTTTACTTTAAAAAAATTAATATCCTGTTTTTAAAAAACATGCTGTGAAGTACTGAATTAAAATATAAAATTAAATGAACTGAAAACATATGTATTATAGGATTTAAATTGTCTCTGTGATAGAATTACATTTTTTTTTAAATTTGGGAACTAAGTTCTTCACAACAAATATACTTTTTATTACCTGAAAAAATATTTTAAGGTTTTATTCTAAAATTTTGGCATGGCTTAATATTTAAAAATGTATTTAGTATATAGTAGTATAGCCACTGAACTTCATGGTCAGTTTGATGCCAGAGAAATGGGAAGTCAGAGGAGTTTCTAGAATACCTGATGAGGTAACCTGAAATCTCAGAAGCACTGTAGGGTGGCAGGGAGAAGGATGGATTTGGTTTTTACCAGCATGACTGTACATAGGCAGGGAGGTGAAAACCACTTATCTGGTGATAGGAACACAGGAGCACTCAGGCAGGAAAAGTAGTCAGTTTTCTCAAGGGTCTTGCAGCCTAGCCAGAGGAGTTGTAGCAGATAGTTACGGTAGATGGTATAAAATGTTAAGTGTATTCTGTAAAGATAATGCAGAGTGTGTGTACTGACTTAAGAATCAGATAGACCATTGAGAACTGATGACATTTAGATGTATGTAATTAACTTAATTTGTCCAAGTAAGCTAGTCTAAGAATTCAGAGAAATCGGTTAGTTTGAGTGGTTGGCTTCTCCTTAACCAAAAGATTGCCTTAATAAGTATTTGCTATATGAGTGAATTATTCACTGTTGTGTTAATACATGCTGTCAAGTATTTACTAGGTGAGGCACTGTTGTAAAAGCTTTATATGAATTAATATCTTTAATTCATAAAAATCCTTCATGTCAGGTACTGTTTTAGCCCTACTCTACGTGGGAAGATACCGAGGTATATGAGGGCACTTGCCCGAGGTGAAGCTGAGGTTCAGACCATCCTAGATTGTGTTACTCTGTTTACAAATTTCAAAATAACAGCAATTTCAGATATGTTCTGTTCTTGGAACTCTGGATTCTCTTTAAATACTTCCTTATAAAATTCCATACCTTTTCTCTTTAAGACCTAGATGGACTACTTGTAACTTCATAATTTCATACTAATCAAGATCTAATATCTTTGTCAAGTCTCAAGTGGCTTAGGTATTTAAAAAGATAAAAACTTCAGCTTGTAACAGATTGGTAGCAACTGTTATCAGTCCTTTTCATACTGTCTTTAATTCAGAGTCCAAATGGACAGGGTTTTGTAAATAAAGTCATAATGCTGCCAAAGCCATCCTGGTTCCATAAGATACTCTCAAAACAAAGTATGGGGAAAGAGGGGGAGGGGGCAGAAACTGCCATAGGAGTCATTTTATGTCTTTAGGTATAAGAAATAAGGATTGTACTTTCATGAGCTCAGATTTTCAGCATTCATTAACTCCTGGGGAAATAGTTTTAAATAAATTTGCAGAATCATTCTGTGTCTCAGAATCTTCAATGACCCAACTGTCAGAAAAGTATGGTGCACACTTCTAATCCTATCACTGAGAGGCAGAGGCAGGAGAAGTTTAAAGATTGAGGGATTCTTGAATTATGTAGAAGACTCTGCCCGCCCCCCTTTTTCTTAACTAAAAAAAAAAAAAAAAAAAAAAAGACTAAAATTGCCCCCAACTTTTTTCTAAAGATAGTATATTTTCAGCTGGTTCCCCACATGTTGCAATGTAAGGTATTTGTCCTTGGTTTTGATCTTATGTTCTCATATGAAATTTAGTATGTAGGAATTCATTTTGTGTTGAGAGCTAAGCTTTATTGTCATATTCTCAAGACAGTCCTATGAAACTTCGATAATGGCTTAATAATATCCGCACTGTTTTTGCTCTGTGTGTAAACTAAAGTTTCTGACATTGTGATACTTGGTTCATTCAAATGTAACCCTGCACAGCACACTCCAGGTCCCATGTTGCTTGGCAATAGTGTCTTTGTTAAATTAGGTAAAGATGCAGATGCATGCTAAGTACTACTTAAATTCGTTAATATCTTGAAACAAAATGGCAGCGTTTATATATGTTCAACTACTTTTTAAAAAAAATAATTGTTTACTGTATACACTGAACAGACAGTATTAGTATTGCCTAATGTGACTAAAATAATTGCAGTATATTAGTTATTATAATACTGACTTGCTTGTTTCCTAGTTGATAAAGTTTCCTGATCTGATGTCTACATTTGACTCTATATCTTGGACTCTTTAAAAAAAAAAAATAGAGATATTCTAATTTATTTTGAATGTTTAGTAAGCCCTTAAATTTGCCACTTATAATTTTTAAAGTCTTGCTTTTTAAAAATTTTTGTGCTAGAGATTGAGCCTCAGGCCTCATGCATACTAATAGGCAAACACTTTGATCATTGAACCAGCCCCAGCCCCCTTTTTTGTTTGTTTGTTTTGTTTGTTTTTTTGAGACAAGATCTTGCAAAGTTGCTCAGGCTGTCCTTGAACAAGCTCTGTGGCCATCTGCAGTCTTTGGCTACTCAGGAACAGATTCTTAACCATCTTTCTAATGGAAAGCATTCTGCTCTCTTAGTAAATGATCTATCTCGAAATATTTGCTCCCCTGTAACCTTAAGGAAGACCAAGTGTCACAGTGTCTGGGGACTTCAGGCATTCCTGTAAGCAGCGGAATTCCACTGGTCACTCTTCTGAAGTCAGGCTATCTGAAATAAAACTTGCTGTCGTTCAGTCTGCTGGGTATTGCTTTAAGAGGTATTAGTGCTCTTGGCTTGCCCTGTCACATACATACTGCTCTGGTACTGGGAATTGTCTTTAAAGAGAGACATTTAGAATTCACTTTTTGCCTCACAGGAAGGAAGGAAATAATTGACATTTGTGATTCAATTCTCTTTTATAGGTATGTTGAGTCGGTGGGATGATAGTCAGAGATTTCTGTCTGACCATCCGTACATTGTATGTGAAGAAACTGCTAAATATCTTATTTTATGGTGTTTTCATCTAGAAGCTGAGCAGGTATTGTATGAACCTTGAGTGTCTGGAAACTTTAATAGAATCAATCCTTCCTTCCTTCCTTCCTTCCTTCCTTCCTTCCTTCCTTCCTTCCTTCCTTCCTTCCTTTTTTCATTGTTTACTTTAAATGAAAGCAGGAGGTTGGGTAGTGGTGGCAGACACCTTTTATCCCAGCACTTCAGAGGCAGAGGCAGGTAGATCTCGGAGTTCAAGGCCAGCCTGGTCTACAAAGCGAGTTCAGGACAGCCGGGGCTCCACAGAGAAACTCTGTCTTCAAAAACAACAACAACAGTAAAGAAGGCAGGAAGGTCATTAGAAGGAATTGTGAAGTCCTGCTGTTTGTTTGCCAGCTTACTGCGAGGGTTTACTGTGGTTGTTTCCAGTGCGTGCGCTCTGCCATCTTCTCATGCACTCTAGTCAGAAAGTCACCTTTGAAATTTCTCATGGAGTAATCATGATGTGAACCAAGCCAAAAGCATGGAGTTGTTCTGGTCCACATAACAGCAATAAGACGACATTCACTTTATGTCTAGCTAGTCTTTTACTTAATAAAGAGTAAAATCTAAAGTACTCTAAAAATTCAAAATTTGCCTCAGTACCAATTGAGTCTCTTTCCAGAAGTATTTTCTGTAACTCTGGTATGTGTCTTTTTCAGAAAGGTGCTCTAATGGAACAAATAGCACATCAGGCTGTGGTAATGCAGTTTATTATGGAAATGGCCAAAAACTGTAATGTGGATCCAAGAGGCTGTTTTCGTTTGTTTTTCCAGAAAGCCAAAGTAAGTAGTTACTTGGTATTGTTAATTAAGAAGGTTGGACTGTAACTGAGCTCTCTTTGTTCTGTACATATCAGGAAGCTATCTGGGTTACAGGCTGCTAAATGCTGTAGGTTTTCTAGTGAAAAGAAATGTACAGTATTAGTACTTAGTACATATAAGCTAGTATAGTGCTTACATAGTATAAGTTAGCATTTATAATACAATGTAGTATTACAAGTCTTTGCTGATTGAGAGTTAAAATGAGTTAAGAGGCTACACTAGACCGTATATTTAAAACTCATTTTTGAAACTCATGCAAATTAATGTGACTATCCTGGAGTACTTCATCATTTACCCATTTATTATATAGAGTGTTTACTAATGGAAAGCAAAGCCATTTCAAATGTAGTGTTGAGCAAAACAGATATAGCATCCTCCACATGTAGAATTCACCGTTTAAGAAACCAAATTTGGCCAGGCAGTGGTGGCACATGCCTTTAATCCCGGCACTCAGGAGGCAGAGCCAGGCGGATCTCTGTGAGTTCCATGCTGTGGGATAGTCTGTATGTCAAGTGTGTTGCTGATTGGTCAATAAATAAATTACTGGCCAGTGGCCAGGCAGGAAGTATAGGCGGGACAAGGAGGAGAATAAAGCTGGGAAGTGGAAGGCTGAGGTGGAGACACTGCCAGCCGCCACGATAGCAAACAGCATGTGAAGATGCCGGTAAGCCACGAGCCACATGGCAAGGTATAGATTTATAGAAATGGATTAATTTAAGCTATAAGAACAGTTAGCAAGAAGCCTGCCACGGCCATACAGTTTGTAAGCAATATAAGTCTCTGTGTTTACTTGGTTGGGTCTGAGCGGCTGTGGGACTAGCAGGAGAGAGAGATTTGCCCTGACTCTAGGCCAGGCAGGAAAACTCTAGCTACAGTTTGAGGCCAGTCTGGTCTACAGAATGAGTTCCAGAACAGGCACCAAAACTACACAGAGAAACCCTGTCTCAAAAAAAAAAAAAAAAAAAAAAGAAAGAAACCAAATTTGTAATGAAAAAATATAAAATATACTCAGGAGGCTGAGGCAAGAGGATTATGAGTTGGAGGTCAGTACAGGCTGAGATAGTAAGATCCTGTTGAGGGACAGTAGAGGAGGCAGGAGGAGGAGGAAGCAAGCATGCAGCCTAAACATCTCACATTTAAGGATGACTTCCAGAAAGTATGTGTACATAGAATGTTTGCAGCTATTGTATATTTATGGAACATTGTCCATAATCTAGGAAAATGTTTATGTTACAAGTTTAAAATAGGAGATACATGGTTTATAGACACATAATGTTGGCCCTAGTAAAGAAAATATACTTATAGAAAAATTACTGTTTCATGTTTACTGGATCAGTAATAATTAAAAGTTCCCTAAGAAGCAAAGCAGTAAGAATTGAATTCACTGTTAGAAGTATACATTAGAACAACCCCTTTGGAAGTATTTCTGCTGGAACTGAGCAAGTGCACATCTGAATAGCAAGACCATTTTGAGGAATGCACCATAGAGAGCAGGTTCTCAGCATGTGTTCAGGGGCCCTGACAGTTGGGAGGCCCTCAGTGACAATGATTTCATAATGCTCCTGTGATATTTGGTGGCTGCTTTCACTCTCACTGAGGAGTGTGCAATTGATGCTGAAGCAAATGGTGAAGTCTTTTACCGTCAGTTAAGCCAAACATGAGAGATTTGAGGAGACGAAAAGCATATTTCACTGCTCTCACCTGTTGGGGGAGGGTGCTTTAAAGAATAGTTTTTGTCTTTTAAATATTACATATTGTGTGTATGCAAGTTTACTTATATAAAGTGTAGAGGCCAGAAGTTGACAACGGGTAAAATCCATCCTGTTTTCCAAGACAGGGTCTCTCAGTGAACTTGAAGCTGGCCATTGTGGCTAGGCCAGCAAGCCCCCAGGATCTGCTTGTTTTTGTCATCTCCCCCTTCCCTCTCTTCAGTGCTGGGGTTCCAGATGTGTGCCACCATGCCGGAATGTTACGTGGGAACTGAGGATCCGATACACACACACACACACACACACACACACACACACACACACACACGTATATATGGTTTCTTGCACATTTCATCATACATAATTAGAAGTTAAAGGGAAATACACCAGAAGTTTAACTTTGGCTATGCTTGAGTGGTAGAATTATTAAATTCTATTTTTAAATGTAAAAAAAAACTCTGTGAAGTGCAGTCTTATCCTACAATTTCCTACAATCTTATCCTACAGTTTATAGTGGACTTTTAATAAACAAATGACTGGGTTGGAATTTTAGCTAGGCTTATGGTAACTAAATTTTTACTTGACTCATAGAAGCAATAAAAGCTATACCTTTTAGTGATACCTTAATGTGTTTAAATCAGTACTTAATATGTAATGGGACATTGCCACACTACATGTAATTTTTTTCTTTAATAAAACAGAACTGAAAATAATTAAAAATCTTCAACCTTAACAGTTTTAATATTGACAATTAGGCAGTAATATTCATTGGGTGCTTCTGTCATGACAGGCACTGTTTTAAGATTTTGCATGAGTTAACTTATTAAATCCTTCTGCACTTTATGAAGATTTTTACTCCTGTTTTGTAAGGGAGGAAACTGGCATAAAGAAAATAAACAATGTCTTGTCATTAAACAGAGTCAGGTCTCTTGAGCAGCCTCTCGGCGTTAGGATTACAGTAGTCAGCTATCATGCTGTTTGCCTTGGATAGCGATTACCTTTGGATGCAAGCATTGGACAGTAGTAGCATAGGTCCACACAGTACTAGCCAGCTATTACTACAATGAGGTGTTAAGCTTAACGAGGAAATTATCCAAAAAGATAGGATATCCTCCCAGAACATAATTTCCATTGTTTATGTAACCCAGAACTAATCTACAATCTCAACCAAGTTCTACAACCTAACTTCCATTAACAAGATCTCTTTCGCCCTTGAACTTAAAGCCAGCAAGCATGCTGTTAGCACAGTGCATGTACCCTGCCAGGTACACATAGAAGGAGCATTTAAAAAGAGGCCTCTGTCAGAGGATGGGGGCTTTTCATGGAGAGCTCCTGCATCATTGGATGCCAGAGAGAGAGCCCCTTCCCTCAGCCGAAGTTAGCATGTTTGTTTCCAGATGCCAGACACTGGCTTAACTAGAACACTTAAGATGTCCTTACAGTAATTAAGCTGAATGTTGAGTTTGTCATGTATAACTTTTACAAATAGTCTTGAAAGGTCGGAGATGGACTAGATAGGTAATAGTGCCCCCTCCCCAGTTAAGTGAGAACAGAGTGAATGTGAGAGCTTGATAAAGTTTGTTTTGCAGTTCTACGGGTTGAGCCTTGCACCTACTAACCAAGTGCCCTACCCTGTCTCAAAATAAAAAGTTATAAAAAATAGGTGGTTTTTTTTGTTTTTGGTTTTTGTTTTTTTTTTTTTTTTTCAAGACAGGGTTCCTCTGTAACAGTCCTGGCTGTCCTGGAACTTGCTCTGTAGACCAGGCTGGCCTTGAACTGACAGAGATCCATCCACCCAAGGGTCTCACTAAATTGCCCTGTTCCTGGTAAATTCACTCTTTTGCCTACCAGACCTTGAACTTAGTGTTCTCCTGCCTTAGCCTCCTGAATAGCTGGTCTTAAAAACTCCCACTTTGTGTGTTTGTATAAGGAGTATTGTTTCCTTTTAGTTAATTTTGTTGAAGAAGAAAGAAATATAGAGCAGACCAACTCTTTGTAAGTGTTCCTGTGAAAGGAACTGTTCACAGTCTGTGAGGAGACTGTACTGCGTTCTGTATTTTCACTATTCTTTGTTGCCTCTACTCCAGCTCTGTTAGGTGCTTTTGAAATTTACTCTGTGGTTTAGGAGTCCAGAAACAGTCTTTCTTTTTTGTTGTTGTTTTTCCAAGACAAGGTTTCGCTGTGTAGCTTTGGAGTCTGTTCTGGAACTTGCACTGTAGACCAGACTGGCCTGGAACTCACAGAGATCCACCTGGCTCTGCCTCTCCAGTGCTGGGATTAAAGGCATGCACCACTGCCCAGCCCAGAAACATTGTTTTTGTTTGTTTGTTTTTATGTTCTAGGCAGAGGAAGAAGGTTATTTTGAGGCATTCAAAAATGAACTTGAAGCTTTCAAGTCAAGAGTAAGACTTTATGCTCAATCACAAAGCTTTCAACCTGTAACAGTTCAGAATCATGTTCCCCATTCTGGTGTTGGATGCATAGGCTCCTTAGAATCCTTATCACAGGTAAGCTGGAAAAGGGAATACTCATTTCATAAATGAACTCACATAATTTTGTTCTTTAGGACCACTTGTGCATAATGTATGTATGACCACTTAAAATTTTCTTGACTCAAAAAATAATCCTTAGTGTCGATGTGGTGGCTCGTGCCTTTAATCCAAGTGCTCAGGAAGCGGAGGCAGATGGATCATCTCTGTGAGCTTGAGGCCTGATTGCCATAGTGAGCTCCAGCCAATGAGGGGTATGTTGAAAGACCCTGTCTCCAAAAGAAATACTTAATAATAATAATAATAATCCTTAGTCTTATTTCATTCCATGCCTTGGCATTGAGTCTCTTCTGTCTCTTAGAGACACCAAATTCTGTCTCATCTTAATGTGGAAAAGATGAGCTGTACCTAAACATTTTTAATGTCAAGTGTTAATCTCAGTCATAAACTCAGGGTGGCTCCCCACAGACATCTCCTTCTGAGTAAAATACGTTGTTGGCAGTTTTTTAAAGGATGAAATTAGCTTGCGAGCAGACATGTGAGTGATAGCTGAAGTGATCTGTTGCATGGCTTTATGTAATTAGTACTTTGTTAATGTTATATATCTAGTGAGAGTGTATGTACTGTTAGCAACTGTTTGAACTTCCTCAGAATCTGTTGTTAGATCAAGAGAAAAACTATGCTCTTAACACACACATACACAAATATCAGTGAAAAGAGGGGAGCAGACACTAGTGTAGCTGATACTACTTCCTAGAGCTTTAAGATACTGTCAGACAGTCCCTGCCCATTGTGATTTTAGAAGTAGCCACTTAATAGAGCCCAGTTATCTCTCATTTCCAGGCTCCAAGATTTTAAGACCAGCTTTAGCCAGTTTATTCTGTTGTCTACATTGGGAGATGGAAAGTGTCATTCAGAAGACAATATGAGGAGAGGCCTGTATTTATCTTTAAGCCTCATAAAATGGTAAAAATTGAAATTTCCAATTTCTTGACCTTATGTCACTATAATTTTACCATTTTAGTAACGTGTACTTAAACAGCTGTTAAATTTTACACAGCACTTTAACCTAATGTAGTATCTAAAATAGTAAGGAAAGCAACTGGTCATATTTAACTCAACCAAAAACATTTTCAGGGGTGTAAATAATCACATTCTGACTTTAAATAATTACTAGTGTTCTCCTTTAATTGGACATGTCAGGAATAGCCCCCTGAAGAATGCCTACAGATTGCTTCTTTATTTTTAATTTTTTAAGATTTATTTTATATGTATGAAAATATTTTGCCTGCATGTATATATGTGCACCACATGTGTGCCTGGTGCCCACAGAGGGAGATCAGAAGAGGGCTTTGGATCCCCTGGAACGGTTGGTTACAGATGGTTGTAAGCCACCATGTGGGTACTGGGAAGTGAACCCTGGTCCTCTGCAAGGGAACATGTGCTCTAAACTGCTGAGCCATCTCTCTAGCCCCAGATCACTTCTTTAATGTTCCTTAAATACTGTATTGAGAAGTAGCACATGAGAAAGCAATTTTTTCCAAGGGAGTTTTATGATGATGTCAAAGGCAGTAGATAAACCTAAAATTAGTCACCTCATGCATACAGAGGAATAAGAGACTAAGATGTCAGTGGTTCTTCACACATATTAAAATATAAGCAACGTGTATTATCAAGATGCTTCTGGTTTGAGAGAAGTAAGTCATTCTTATACATACCAGTTAACAGCTGACAAATATGGCTAGGCCTCCGTTGTCACTTGTGGTAGAGAAGGCTGGAGTCATATAATTTTGTCACTTGAATTATTGCTATTAGCAGGAATCTTCATACTTAATTACTCTGGGTTCATAGACTAGTTGCTCCTTACAGGGTGAGAATTTAGGTATTCTGACCGGGACTGCCTCAGGGTGAGGAGTGCTGCTGTTCAAGATAAGATTATTGACTAGATGAAGGAAACAGGAGGAGGCCATCCAAGGGATCAAGATGACAGTTTTGAAGTCTGAAAACAATCTTATTATAATAATGGTATACCATTTTTATATCACTTCATAGGTTGTACAATGTTGACATGTATCGTTTAATTACAGTGCTGTGGGATGTCTTTCTGTATGCTGTGAATATGTATTACTTCCATTGGCTAACAAATAAAGCTACATTGGCCTGTGGCAGGGCAGGATGGAGCCAGGCGGGAAAATCCAAGAGAGAGAGTGAAAGGAAAAAGAGTAAGGGGAGATGCCAAATTGCCATCCAAGGAGCAGCATGTAATGGGATGCAGATAAAGCTGTGGAATGCATGGTGATACATAGATTCATAGTTATGGGTTAAGTTGTAACAGCTAGCTAGCAAGAAGCCTGAGCTAATAGGCTATAGAATTTGCAATTAATTTTAAGCCTCTGAGTGATTATTTTATAAACTTCAGCTACACTTCATGGGTTGTACAATATGTTGACATGTATCATTTAATCTTCTTAAATATGCTGTGATTATTTAAATTCTTTTTTTTTTTTTTTTTTTTTTTTTTTGGTTTTTTTGAGACAGGTTTTTCTCTGTGTAGCTTTTGCGCCTTTCCTGGAACTCACTCTGTAGCCCAGGCTACACAGAGATCCACCTGCCTCTGCCTCCCGAATGCTGGGATTAAAGGCATGCGCCACCACCGCCTGGCTAAATTCATTTTTGCGCATAAGTAAATTGAAATTTTCAAAGGTTAAATTACTTTGCCCAAAGCCAACACAGTAAGTAATGGGGCTGATACTCTGATTTCGAATGTCCTTCCCCAGTCTTGGGAGTCATACACTACAAGTGGTCATGCTTTGGGGGAAAACTGTATACTGAGACAAGTGAAGTGCTGAGAATACTGACAGACAGACAGACAGACAGATAGGGCAACCTGTGGAATTTCAGTGTTACTTAGGGTAGGGATATTGATTGCTTTTAGTTCTGAGTATCATGCTAGAGTTACTGTAAGTTTGGTCTTGAAGGGCTCTGGAATCTGAAATGGATATCAGAAAAGACTTAGCACTACTTTATGGAAACAGGGTAATATAACAAGAATATTGACTTTTATAAAGCTCAGAATTCAGGAACACTCTTGATTTTAGTTTTTATAGTGAAAACCAGACCTCTGAAACACATCATATACTGTCATCCTTAGCCTTGATAGGACTCAGCAGTGGCTTCTTGGAGCAGCTGCTTCATGTTCAGTCTCTGGATTGGCTTCTAATGGTATTAAGTTGTGACAGATTTTTTTTTCTCCCTGAGTATTAATAATACTAAATAGAAGCATTAAAACAAAAAATATTCTCTTGGAAATCAAATTCCTACCTAGCTTTTGGCTTTTACTAAAGAAACCTATCTCATTTGGATAACTTTGCTCATTAATGTTTATTAAAAAGTAAATGAAATTAGGTAGTAAAGGTAATAAAAAGTCCAAGTCACTGGAAAATATTCAGAATAACTGAGGAGAAAAAAAATTATTTCAAAAGGAGGAAATGGCCAAGTAAAGTCTTAGGTTTTAAGACCTTACACTCATACCCATGGAACATTTAAAAATCATGCATTTAGTTTTGCATTAATTGAACAGTATTCTGAACTCATATTTTTTTTTTAAATGTAGGCAAAAGTACCTCTCGGGAAAAGTAAAGATTTTTTTTCTTTGTTTACTTTACTCGGTACATGGATTTTGCCTTTATTAAAATGTTTTACATTTATAGTACTTAACTGTTGTAATTAGTTATCTTAAGGATACATTGCTGACTAAAAACTGTATTTTAACAGATTTTAAAATTTTATTATTTTACGTGTATGGGTGTTTTGCCTAAATACATGTCTGTGCACTGTGTGCATGCAGTACCCATAGAGGCCAGACAGGCTGTAAGATCCCCTGGTCCTTTGGAAGAGCAACAAGTGCTCTTAACTGCTGAGTCATCTCTGCGGCCCCCCAAAAGTCATATTAATTAAAATATAATGCTCATGGGGAAATTTAGCTTTGTATGGTTAAAGAATTAAAATTAGTTTTGTTGAAAGGGTTAAAAAAGTGTGGTACTTGTTACATTTCTGTTGCCATATATCCACTCTTGTCTTTATCACATCATCCTACCCTTAGTTCTTTGTGTTTCAGCCCGAGTAGACTCCAAAAGTCCATTTTCTTTCCTATTTTGTTGTGCTTCAGAGGAACCGAGAGCATGAAGCCAGGTGCGCAGTTGAGTGTCCTGGTGTGAATGAGGCTGCTTCTCAAGTGTTGTCCCTGTCCCTCTCTCCCCAGAATCCAGATTATCTTCAGTATTCTATCAGTACACCTCTCTGCAGTGTCAACTCAGTGCTGCATAAAGAAGATGAGGAGAAAATGATGGACACTGTATAACTCACTTAAGACTGCTGAGGCCAAGGACTATTTTGTTACAAGAAAGGAAGAGCTTGGCTATTTTCTTGACACTTTTATGGGTGCTGCACTTTATTTTTGTTCGGTTTTTGATGGGAGGGAAAAGAGTACTGAAATGTTTTGCAACTTTTTTTTATGTGCTGCTAGGGTTTTTTGTTGTTTTGTTTTGTTTCTGAAGGGAGGAGTGGTACCATATGTTGCAGGAGGTCAAACTGGACTCTCCCCCACCCCTCAGTTACTAAATTTGCCTTTAACTGTTCTTAATTTTGAATCAAAGTATGAAAATCTGCACAATGCAATGTTTACAAGACTGGCCGACTGAGGAGGCATCTGCTACATGGTCTTTTTACCGTGGATGTGTACATGTCCTACTTCATGGAAAGAATTAAAGATACAAATGTGCTTCTTATTTCCCACCGCAAAGTTCAGCTGTCACATCTGGTGTTGATCACATTAAAAGCAATAAATTAGTAGTGGTAACCTACTTTACTACTAAGTAAACTGGATGGCACAAATTATTGTTTTAAGGTAATATTTACGTTTGTATTTTCGGCACCACCAGTTAACTCCTTGACTATAAATTTGGTATTAAAAACATGACATTTACCCCTCAAGTAGTCCAAAACTGTTCAGAAGTTGACTTTATCCTGATGACTGTTTAAATATTAAGGAGTGTAGCATGTGTAAAAAGCGATACAGTTTTCTGTTTTTCCAACAAGATGAACTGCAAGCTTACTCTGATTTCTTTACTTGACATAGTCTGGGACCTCTCAGGGAGTAAGTTTTAAAAGAATAGTAAGGGCCTGTAAGAACAAACAGGAAGAGTAAGGTCATTGTTAAATCATCGTTATTGTGTGTTTCCGTCTGGTGAAGCCTTGAGAAATGTTGTAGCGCTAAGCTGCCTCGAGCTGCCAACCATGTCTAAGAACTTGATAACAGTCACCCTCAGTGGTGAGGATGGGTTTCACTCCCATCTGTTACTAGCTTCTAGCTCAGTTACGAGATGCTTCTGAGCTTTACTTCTTCCTATGTAAGTCACTGCAGATCCACCAGGATATTTGATGATTCTTTTTATTTAGAATTAGATGACAGTGCCAATTATGATATCCTTATTATTTGAGGATTAATCTTCGGACTTACAGGAGCATTAGCTTTGATTATTTTTGAGTGTAATCTTTGGCTCAGTACCCACTTCAATTCGTAGCAAATATTTGGAAAGTGGGTACCTGGGGTTGGGACTATAGGTCTCAGTTTGGGTAAGAAAATCATGTTCAGTGGCCTGCATGGGTCAGAGCTGTGACCTCGGCTTCATCTGTCTTCTGTCAGCCAAGGGGGCTGAAGTAGGTGATGGGTACCCAGTACTTGTGGAAATGGACTGGAATCATTGAATCATACTCCTGTAATGTCACAATCTTCCTGGTTCCCAGAATAAAAGTCTTTTTGTGCTTTTGATATAAATATATATACTCTATAATAAAATGTTTGACTAATTTATAAGGTAGTGCTCACTGGCTTGTAGTTCTTTTTAATCAGTGGCCTAGTCATGGAAGGTTTTTTTGGTTTTGTTGTATTTTTTTCCTCTCTTTTCTTCTTGTCTGGCGCATGCTCTCGGTTTTCCTCTTCCTGTCAGATGGACAGACTAGAAGAGAATGATCCCACCCTCCCTCACAGAAGTGGACTGGACTGACCGGTTCCCACTCCAGTTCATTCTGCCCACAGCCTGTCTGCTTTTCTGTGCTCAGCCAAGTGGTTGTGACTTTCATTTTGCCTTCTATAATTTAAGGGCCAAAAACTGGTGACAAAAAAAGCAGTAACAAAGTGAGTATATAATTAAAGTTTATTTTGGTTTTGTTTCCTGAGACAAAAATTATGAAAAAAACCTGTTCTTTGACATTTGACTAGAATCTTTTCCCAAAGGAAGTGTTCTGTGTTTCAGTGTGTAAAAGTGTGATTGATTTGTTTGGGGGAGCCACTAATGGATGTCATAATTTGCACTTAAGGATGGTAACTTACTCATTGCCAGGACTTTAGTATTAAGACAGTATATTGGGCTAGGTGTGATAGCACACTCCTTTAATCCCAGCACTTGGGAGGCAAAGGGAGGTGATCTCTGAGTTTGAGGCCAGTCTGGTCTACAGAGCCAGTTACAGGACAGCTACGTATAGAAGCCCTGTCTCAAAAAATCAAAACAAAACGACACAGTATATTAAGAGTCCTTTTATTTCCTTTATTTTGAAAATGTCCTTACTATTGAGAGCTGGCTGTCCCCTGCCAAAATAAATTTCCTCTCTTGTTTTCTTAAGAAGTAGTGAAGAATAGTAATACTTAGCAAATAGATAACTCATATTTCCGGTTAGAAAATTTGTCCCTAATCTATGAGAAGTTCAAACTAGTGAAAAATATTTGACATCAAAATATTCAAAGACTGCTGTTTTACTTGGTAAATCTCATGTGTTAATAAAATACTTTCTTTTTTTAATGAACTCGCTGGGGACTTAAGATTCAGCTCAGTTGGTAGAGGTCTTGCTTAGGATGCACAAAGCCCTGACTGTATCCCAGGCACCACATAAACAGGGCATGGTGGCACATACCTGTGGCCCACGTGCTGGGGAGGTGGAGACAGGAGGGCTCATGCTTTTCCTCAGCTGCATAGCAAGTTCAAGGCAGCCTTGTTGCTACATGAGACTCTGTCTTAGAAGAGAGAAACAAATAGTTGTAACTCCGTTTACCCTGTGAACTGTCTTTCCATTGATGGTAATGAAGAAAGTACTGCTTTGAATTCCTGCTCTGCGAGTCTCTGAATGATACCGACTGTGGTTCTTCCATCATTTCTGCACCAGGACCTTATAATATCCTATAATTTCTCTTCAGAAATATTAGGTTTTGTTCAGACAAGCATTCATATTATTTTTAAAGTGAATAAGGGCTGTTGATATGGCTCACTTGAATAAAGGTGTTTGCTGCCAAGCCCGACACTGCATCCAGTATCTGGGACCTAAATGGTGGAAAGAGAACTAAACTAACTCTTTAAGGTTCAGCAGACCTTCATACATGCACAGGAGAACACACACACAAACACATAGTTTAAATGTTTTTATTTTTAATTAAAAATTGTTTTCAATTTTTAAATGAATTACCATGCTTCCCCAAAGAGCACACACATCTCTGTTACTAAGTGGTTTTCATTACAGTGTAGAAATGTAGGCAAGGTGATTCTCAAGTTAATCCTGGGGTATTTTCAGAGAAAAACAAAAGTCAGTTTACTATTCTCAGAGTTAGTCACATTTCAGTTCTTAAACTGATGTGGTACAAAGGTGGTACTTGTCTGGATTGGGGTTGGGTTTCCCATTTGCATTTTCCAGCATACCGTTCACATTTTAGCAAGAAGACCCTTAGAGCCTGCAGCCTTCAGTTCCCACCTGTGGGGGAATGTTTGTCCTGTTTCATAGCCTTTCCAAGAAGCTGATTCAGCTGGTATTGGTTTGCTCGGTGTCAGTTAATGGGGAAAGTACAAAGATGAATAAGTGTTGGCTGTGGATTGCTTACCATCACTAACAGGTGAAAATGTTTTCAGAGGCCTTCCTTGAAGAACTAGACCTTTTCTAAAGGTAGAAAATGACTTTAAAATCCCTCTAGCTTTCATTTGGTTGCTCATGTTACCTTCAGACACTTGGAGAAATATGAAGCTGCTGGGCCAATCTACACTTGACCAGACACTCCTTGTATGCTGTATGTGGAAAAACTCGGGGTTTTTAGAGATCTTTCAAAGGGGATGGGGTGGCTAGAGAGATGAGTCTCTGGTTAAGAGCACTTAATGCTTTTGCGGAGGGCCAGAGTTTACTTCCAACACCCATGTCTGGTGTTCACAAGCTCCTGTAACTCTAGTGCCAGGAGACCTGATGCCCTCTTGTAGCCTCTGCAGGCACCTACACACATGTGCACATGCACACTAAAAATGAAACCTTTTTTAAAAAATTGCAGGGGAATGCTACAGATTCAGAAACTTTACTGGCTTTTACCAGTGCTTTTTGAGCCCAGCTAGACTATTTTAATTATTTTTTTTTAAATGAATCCTAACTTCCAGAATGAAAATCTTTAGTTGCAAGCTATTAATGCAGAAATTTTGTCGAAGACATGCTCCCGCCCAGGGCATTCAACTCCATGCATATTCCATGTGACACAAAAATAAAAGCTCTTGCACTGGTCACGACACATTTGCTTTTCAGCAGGATATATTCAGTAATGGTACTTTTTAAAAAAATTTTTATATGTATGAGTATTTGCCTGTATATGTCTGTGCAATGTGTGTGTGCATGGTGCCCGTGGAGGCCAGAAGAGGGCATTGGATTCCCTAGAACTAGAGTTACAGATGGTTATAAGCTGCCATGTGGGTGCTGGGAATCAAACCCAGGTCCTCTTGTAGAGCAGCCAGTGCACCTAACTGCTGAGCCATCTGTCTAGCCCCAGCAGTGATATCCTTTATCGGTGTCTGACATCAACCTATCCAACAGAAAACAGGTCCCTTTTGTCTGTTTTAATAGAAAAGCCATACACCATTCCCAAGTGGATGTATATACAATATCTTGGTTGTTCTGGTCACAGGAAAAAAAATGTCACTTCATGTTCTCCAATCCTCTAACCTCCTCCACATCTCCAGTGTCATGAAAGTGTGAATACATCAGTACAGCAGGAGAGAAAGAATGTCATAAGATGCTTTGTGGGAAGACCTGTTTATTAGAAAGGTACTGTTTGAAGACCATTTATTAGAAAGAAGCCAGTGAGAAGCCACAGCCGAAAACAGGAAGGGGTTGGGGGCCTATGACGGGACGACAGCCACAGTGCTGACATCACCACATGTAACAGAACCCACCGATCATTCCTAAGTGTAGGTAGTTCACAACATTGTTAGAAAGCAGTTATCAACATTCAGATAAGGTGTTACAGAAACATCAACAAAGGACAAGATGTTCATTGGAATCCTAATTGAAGGCCTAGTCCATTTTGAAAGATCAATGGTGAAATTTAAAGAGCAAAGATTGCACCCCCACTCCCAGATATATAAGAACCACTTGCTGGCATTTGTACCCCAAGTGTCTGAAATAAAATAGGCCAAAATTTCAAAGGCTTGTACAAGGGCTTGATTCTTTGATTTAGCACCAAGTAAAATAAAGAGTACATCTTCCTGGAAGGTAGAGTTGTTTTTTCTTCCACTTCTCATATTTTCTCACTTCGGGCCACAGTATCTAAGGACATGTCCTTACTCCACTAAGGAAGTGACTGGAGTTTTAAAATGGTTTCACAGGCTTGGTTTAGTGGTACATACCTGTAATTTAAGCACTAAGGAGGTTGAAACAAGAGGATCATGAACATGAAGCCAGCTTGGACTACATCATTTGAAGCAACCAACTAAAGGCTGGGGCCAGGAGTGGTGATCCACACCTTTAATCCCAGCACTTGGGAGGCAGAGGCAGATGGATCTCTTGTGAGTTTGTCTTGTCTCTGTCGTTCCAGGACAGCTAGAACTACATAAGATCCTGTCACAAAACAAAAGCAAAAGGCTAAGGCTGGAGATGGAGCACAGTGATAGGGTGCTTGCCCAGCACACAAGTTGGATCCACAGTGCTGTAGGTGGAAGAGGAGGCTGCTTAGATGGTACAAGAAAAGTTGTTCCCTTTGAAGTAGGGTGGCAACTGGTAGCACACAGTGATCTCAGCACTTGAGAGGCTGAGACAAGAGGGTCTTGAAATCAAGGACTCTGATACAGATATAAATGTCCCTGAGGGAACTCAGTTCCAGTGCTTTTTAACCCAGCCTGCAAATTCCTTTTGTTACTACACCTGTTGACTAGTTGACTGGCCTTTCTATCAAGGGGCTGTCCCCAGCATACCCCATCTACTTCAGTGGCAAACTACCTGGGGTGTTTGTTCTCTTACCCTCCAGTTTTCTTTTTACTACTGCTTGCTCATCAAGGCAGACTGTCCATTTGTGTGAGGGAGAGAAACTGACAGGCCCTAAAACCTAGTCCTCAGCCTGAGTAACGGGTGAGAACCTAGGACTAGTCCACTGTCGTTTGCCAGTGTTCCTCCCAGAACTTGGTTAACAGAAATCATATCCCGCAGTACATGCATATTTGGAAAAGAAAACAAGCCAGACCAAAGTCACATGCTCTTAAGTGTCAGTGGCTGCATTTTCATAGCAGATTGAAAAACTAGTAAACGGAGGGCACGGCATGGCGGCCTGTGCCCTTGCTTTCCCTGTAAAGGGAGCAGTGAGTTTGCATCTCCAACATCTGTAAATAAAGCCAGTTGCTTTCTTTTTAGAATCTATAGACAAGTCTCCCCAAATACCGCATCCCATTGGGCTAGAAGGGCATTCGCTTATGCAAAGGCCTTTAATGAGATATTTATCTGCCTCAAGTAATATGTAATTTTTTGAACTTTTCCAGGAAAACGTGAAAATGTGATCAACCACTTTAACTGAACAGAAGGGTAGACAATTACCAGTTCTTTTTCATGGTGCTCTGATTTTTTTTTTTCTTAAGTTTCAACATTTCTGATGTTTTCCAATTGCACATCCACAGAAAACAACTAGATTACACATCCGAGGTTATTTTAACAGATCAGCCTTAGTGTCTGACTCATTTGGCACATCCTTAGTAACATCCAGAAGAAAGCCATTAGGAAGAAGTCATAATTTTCAGAGAAGTCTTAGGAAAAGAGCTTCGAAAAACAGACGAGGCGAGGTGGCCCTGCTAATTACTCCCTCCTCAGGGAGTGACAGAGGCTTTCTGGGTAGTTTCTGGAACCTTCGTCTGTAGGAAAGAATATACATGGGGCCAGATCTTGTTGGTTTCCGTTCCAGAGAATGTTTCCAACACCCCTTTTTTCCTAGAGATGAAAAACAAAATAAATAGGTAGGTAAATAGATAGATTACACACATCTGGGTGTGCCTAATGTGCTTTTTCAAAGGGATTTGTAAAGTTCATGTGAGTTTAGAAGTTCTGTGAGTTTAGGTCTCTGATCCAGGGGAAGGAACTTGGCTAGACATAGGAAAATCTAGATTCTAGTTTGTGCTTTGTCTCTGGCACAGGAAAGGGATCTTTAAAAGGATGTCAGCTGTCAAACTGAGCCTGAGCTGCCGGCCAAGCCTATACTAATGCTTCATATCTTGTCAAAAGCCCATGTGCTCCTACTTACAGACACACTTGCCTTCTGGGAAGGGACTCAGCCTCAATCCCCGGGCTGATGGGTTAGAAACAGGGCCCATCAGCCACCAGGATATCATCCCTGCCTGGCTTTGTCTTCCACTGAAGTCTCTGAAAGTTTCCAGCACTCATTATCCTTTTTACCAAGTTCCTTTCCCTGCTATTCTGCTTTCCTGAATTTTCTCTTGTCAGAGTTCTCTGTTTATCCCTGCAGGTTGGTTGGCTTGTCCCGAGACAGGCCATCAAAGGAGTTAGTTATTTTACTCCAGTGTTCAGTAGGAGGAAGGATGAAGTGTGGGGCTCAGAATCCTGGGGTTTGCTTCTCAAACCACACAGACTACCTTAAGGTTCTGAACTCCCTGACCCACACACCTTTCTTGGGTATGCACACTGGTTTGCAGGTCACCCAACTTGATTTATTACTTTCCATAGCTCTACAGCCGTTCTCAATGGCTTTTGCTGGGACAAAAGGATCCCTTTATTGACAGCTCCTAACATTTGCCATGGTTCAATAAAATAACAGAAGCTGTTTTCTGTGTGAAAGTAGCTGCTACAGAGAAAAATTATGCAAAGGGAGTATTTACAGAGAAGAAGCCTTTTAGCATCGAAATTCACAGACAGGTGGAGCTTTCAGGAGAGCAAGCTTTGAACGGAAAGCATCTTGGAGATGACGCTTTAATATCAGCTAGGATGCCAGGAGTGATGTCCTACCGAGGCAGAACTCTGTAGGGAACGGGCACCTGGTCCCTGCTCCTCACATATGCATTGTAATTTCGCTGTAATGAAATGGAACCAGCTGCAAAAATGAGTCTTCCAAAGAGTAAGAACATCACATTCTAGACAGACGAGCGTTCCCAGATGGGAAGAATAAGGAGACTATAAGCTTGTTCAAATAACAGTACTGACTATTATGAAGTTTCTTTTTTAAGGCTATTTCCATTTTTAGGTAAGCCTGTAAGTCTGTGCATTGTATATATGGCAAGAAGCAGCAGGAGCCAGGAGCCCAGAAAGAAAGAGCCCCAAGTCACTAATTTCTGTAGCTTTCCTCAACCTCCCATCTTGTGTCAGAACTAATCCTTGTAGGCATTTCCTCTACTCACAGCCTCTTAGGAGTATTATTATCTGCCCAGGCACAAGGCGTTCTCTGTTGTGAGTCTTATGGACAGTCAGGCGGACCACACTCAGTACATGAGGTGTACGTGAGACTGTTCCCACACCCTCTCTTCAACAGTAGGTGGCTGGAGCTAATGGCCATCGATCCCACGACTTTTGCCGGGGGGAAAGGTGTCTCTTTTCTGCTGAGTTAGCGGAGCTGGCAGAAGTTGAGCTCAAGTCAGAAGACACTGCAGCCGCCTGGGCCTGAAGCCAACACAGGGAATGGAGCTGAAAGGGCTGGGTTTGGACCACACTCCTTAAGCCCCTGGACCAGCCATCTGTATTTGGACTTCTTGGTTTTAGGACTAACACCCCCACCCTCACCCCCACCCCCACCCCGGTTTGCTTAAGCCAGTGTGAATGGTTTCTGATGATAAGCACGAGTTGGATCTCACTACCCGATGCAGCTTGTTGACACAGTTTTCCTCTTTATCCATACAAGGTGACTGTCTTGGAGGCCTGTAGGAACTGAGTCTAATTGTCGGCTTAGACAAGGGCCTGGCACAGTGCCAGCAGGGTCCCCAACAGTGGCTGACTCAGTAGCTGGGGACTGCTCTAAGCCTTTGCAGAGGCTGTCTCACTCCCGTCCCCTAATAGTTCTAAAAGGGGGTATTTAATACTGGCTGGCTGGAAATAAGGAATCAGAAGAGACATGCCTTGCCCAGGGTTATAGAGCCAGGCTTAGTATACAATCACAAGCTTAAAGTGATGGCTACTGTAAAAAGTGAATCGCCATATTAACTCACTTTCAAGCCTCACCCACATTTTATGAAAGAGAAACCAGACAGAGCTTAAGCGCTTATGCAAGAGGCGAAGGCCATGTTAATTAAATAGCAAGCTGGGCTTTGAACTTGGGCTTTCTGACTCTGGAGTCTATGCTCTTATTGCAACAACATGTACTGCTTTGGCCCTGAATCACTGCAGGACACAATGAAGGCAAAGCAGCCCTCATTCCTGGAAGAAGGGCTGGGTAAGGACACCACACTGCTTCTTGGCCTGAGCTGGGTACAGCTCAAGGTAGTTCTTGTATTCCTTGCATGGTACAGACGTCCTTGAAGAACAGATAAAAAAACATGTGTGAGTAGGAGCTTCCAAAGACTGTTGACCACAGAACGATTCCGAGGGTTGGCTGTCATTTGAAATTCTATGCTTAAGCGACCTCTCTTGGCATGCCAGGTGGGCTACTGGGCTTACTGGCCCAGCACTGGTTCCAGCCCTCCACCACATGGCAGAATGTGGGTAGAAATGAGCCCCCAAACCATGGATGTGGACTAGCCTGTATCGACCCTCCCTAGCCCCATGGTTGAGTCTGGAGCTGGCAGGAACCCAGGCTTACAACAGTAAGTATGAGGTTTCCTGACCAGTGGCTGTTCAGTTTCATCTGAGTGATGCTCAGAGCTTTTGTTCACTGAATAAAACGTTTACTCGGCCCTTCAGGGAAGAGGAAGGAGTGGCCTTTCTGGCAAATACCAGCAACCATGCAGGAAGGACGAAACCAGGACGCAGAAGCGGGGAGACAAAGAACGGCAAACCTGAGGAAAGCTAGGAGACTGAAGCTCTGCCTTCTTTCTGGTACAGACACCTAAAATCTCTGTTGCTTAAGCCAGCTGGAACCGGGGCTCCTGGTAGCTTAGCATTTCAGCCGTGAAGTACGGAAACTGAAAGCTGGCTGTCTGGAGGCGGTGAGAAGGGCGAGAACTCACTGGTAATACTGCAGGACGGGCTCTGTCTGGGCTTCATAGGCCTTCAGCCTCTTGATCACAGTCTCGGGTCTGTCGTCCTCACGCTGAATCAGAGGTTCTCCTGTCAGGTCATCGATGCCCTGGACAGACGTTGAAGAATGTCAGCTCAGCGTGACAGCGTCTTTCTAAGCAGAGAGCTTCTCTATTCCAGCACCCATCACAGAAACGTGCTCATGTTTCAGTGAACAGGATCCAAACTAAAGGCAGATGACTGCCGCTGTGAGAACCCCCAGGGCCATTTCCATAGTGCTGTAGGGTTTGGATTGGGACGCCCCTGTCTGTCCCTAGGCCCAGGTCCTCGGAGTGTTGGTTCCCAGGTGTGGTAGAAATTCCAACCGCAAGCCAGCGTTGCAGATCCTCACTGCCTCTGCCCTTCACTCACACCTGGCCCAGAGTAAGAAAACCAACACTTTTTGTCTGTGTCAGATTTCTCACTGCTATAGCCAACACCTGAGAAAACCAAGTAGAAGGGAGGGGCTGTGTATTTGGCAGATTGTTTCAGAGGGCTCGGGTCTTGGCTGCTTGAGCTCATGAGCTTGAACGTGAGAACATCATGGTTGGATTGTGTGTGTGTGTGTGTGTGTGTGTGTGTGTGTGTGTCTGCATGTGTGTGTCTGTGTGTGTGCACACACGTATGTGCACGGGTACATACACACACGCACGCACGCACGCACGCACATGCAGTTTTCTTCACAGGATGCACAAGAAGAAGGTCGGGGAAGGGACTAAGGATCATGCATAATCTGCAGAGGTACTGTCCCAGTGACCCACTTTTCCAGTTAGGCTCCACCTCAGAAACTACACCACCAGTTGGGGACCAAGCAGTCACCACATTGAGCCTATGGGGGACATTTCACAGTTAAACCATAACACTTGAGCGAGGCGCAGACCTGTTCCAGAGGAACGCACCTTTACTACCAAGCTTGAGTGGACCAGACCTATCAAGTACCCTGGCAGTGGACTTGGTCAGACAGAGGATGTCCAGGGTTACAGAACTCTGCCTGTGAGGGGAAGAGAACTCGGGGACACTCTGCTGTGTGTCAGCCCCGCTGCTGTTACTCACCACAGTCTTGGGAGGGTTGAATTCAATGTTGTACACTCGGCCACTGGCAGGATGGATCCAGCGAGCAGTAAGGCGTTGTTTAATGACCTCAAAGGGCACGTTGAGGTTTATCACTGTGTCTATCTGGTAAACTCTATCCAGGGCTTCTGCCTGTGGAAGTGTCCTTGGAAAACCTGTATATGAGGTGGAGGGAGGGGAAGACAAAGAGAAAGGGTTAGTGTTAGGCAAACTGAACCCAGGAATGAAGCCAGGCAGGTGGACCAGAACTGTAACACAACCGTGAGCGAATTTCTTGGTGTCAATTGACTGTAGAGCACCCAGATATCTGGTTAAACATTCTGAGTGTGCATTCGAGGGTATTTCTGTAAAATACAGCACATCGCTCTCCTGGGGCGGTAAGCCTCAGTGAAACAGGTGGAAGCCTGTGGAGATGGGGACTGTCTGCCTGCCATCATGCTTACCAGCCAATCTGAATTCAAGTCGGATGTGACGGCATGCTTGCCATGTAGGCACTTGGGAAGTGGGGGCAAGGGATCCGGAGTTCAAAGCCTTGGCTACATATTAATAATGGAGTTCAAGGCCAGTCCGGGCTACATGAGACTCTGTCTTAAACACAAACAAAAGGGGCCGGAGAGAGAGCTCAGTGGTTTAAAGCACTTGCTGCTGTTGTATAGGACCCAGGTTCAATCCCTAGCACCCATATGGCAGCTCAAAACCATCCATAACTCTAAGTCGTAAGGGTTCTGATTTTACCTTCTGGCCTCCATGGGTGCCAGGCATCCACATGGTACGCATACATAACATGCAAGCGCAACACTCATAAATCTTAAATGAAACAAGTGGGAGTCACCACACTTAGATCTCTAAAACAAAACAAAACAAAAACAGAAAAACAAAAACAAACAAACAAAAACTATAAAATAAAAAAAACAACCAAATACAAAGTATCCTCATCCAGTGGCTCATACCACCTGTAACTCTAGCTCCAAGGGATCTGACACCTTCTGGTCAACAACACCTCCTGCACACACACACACACACACACACACACACACACACACACACACACACTTACAATTTTTTAAAATAAGACAGGAATGGTAGCAGCACTCAGGAGGCAGAGAGGAAGGCTGAATTTGAGGCCAGCCTGGTCTACATAGTGAGTTCCAAGCTAACCAGAGCTACATAGTGAGACCCTATCTTTAAAAAAAAAATATGTATATGGGAAAGGACTTATCAGGAGGACATCATCTTCATTCAAAATCTCAGAAGGCTGAGTTTGAAGTATGACAGAAAGCAAAACAGAGGAACAAGCCCTGACATATAAAACAATTTTTACAATCTGAACATCCCTAATCCAGAAATCTAGATTCAGTGATGTCAGATGTGTCCATTTTGGGGTTTAGGGTGCTCAGGAATGCTCAGCTGTTAAAGACCACAGCTGGAAGTACAAAACTCTGAAGTAGGAAACATGTTGTCTCAGGCATTTGAAAAACAGGGTACGCAGCCAGTACAGCTAAAATAGTTTAAACAATGTGGTTCAAAAACACAGAGAAAAGCAACTAGAAATGATTATTGAGTCCCAAAATAGACACAAGTACGCTGGGGAATTTGAAATGGTATCTGATCCCAAAGTTTTTACTTTACAATGTTATGACTAGGAACATTCTGTCCAGGGCACAAGGAAAAGTTAAAATTTATGAAAATAATACATTTCTCAAGGGTGACAGGGGCTAACATGCATATGCAATGATTTGTTAGTGCTAAAAACACGGCTTGCTAAAGCTCAGACATGGAAAATTGGGCTTATGACTTAGAACTCATAATGGGATAAAATAACTATTAAAGAACCCGGATCGAGGGACAATGGCCCCAAACAAAGTTAATGGCAAGAGGTTCAGCCTGGAACACTTTATGTAGCCCCAGGATGAAAGAAAATGACAAGCATTTACTATAAAATTTCTAATGAAATCATCCTGAGAGAAACAATCTGAATATCTTTAATGAGACTAATAGAGTATAATAGCTCATTCCACAGAATGCTTTCAAATGCCAACAGCCATACATTAAAGGTTTTATAGCGACCATTTCTTTCAATTTCCCTAATGCCCATGAGAGAGATGCTGTTGTTATCTCCACTTTACAAATGAGGAAGCGGGCAGAGCAACAGCACATGCCTTGCTGTGGCTCATAAAGCTGTTAAGCAGTGGCAGTCACAGTGAACACAAGCAGTCTATATAACCTAACACCTGCACTCGTAACCAAGGAGTTTGCACTGAAAAAAGTCTTAACAAAAATACCTCTCTATTGGCCCGATTCTTATTACAGTGTTCACACTGCTGCTCTTGTGGAGGGCCCAGGTTCGATTCCCATCACCCACGTAGCACCCACAACCATCTGTAACTCTACTTCCAGGAGCTCAGATGACCTTTTCTGGCTTCTATGGGCACCATACCATGTGGTGTACATACATGCTTGCAGGCAAAGCACTCTACACAAAATTTTTAAATGTTTATCTTCAGTAACTTAGAACAAAACATCCATTGAGATAAAAGGCCTGAATAAAAATAACCTGTGACAGGAGAAGAAATGTAAGGCTATGTTTTGCAGCATCATTCCAAACAATGAAACCCTGGCTGCCACCCAAATGCTCCTCAAGTAGGGAATTAAAGTATAGTATGTATGCTAAATGCAAGAAAATGCATCTTTCAGCCTACTGAAACCAAACTGCCCTTGTAGTTTAATTCAGCTGAAATGCAAATTGCAAAAGTTGGTTTATGTGTGTGTATTAGCCAGGATTCTCTAGAGGAACAGAACTTATAGAATGGATACATATATATATGAATTTATCAGAATGGCTTACAGGCTGTGGTCCAGCTAGTCCAACAATGGCTGTCTACCAACAAAAGGTCCAAGAATCCAATAGTTGTTCAGTTCATGAGGCTGGATGTCTCAGCTGGTCTTCAGCATATGCCAAGTAGGCTCTAATGCCAGTGAAGGAATGGACTTGCCACCAAGAGCTAGAGCAAGCAGGCAAAGAGAGCAAGCTTCCTTCTTCTGTGTCCTTTATATAGGCTGCTAGCAGAAGGTGTGGCAGATTAAAGGTAGACCTTCCTTCCCACCTCAAAAGATCTGGATTAAAAGTGTATCTTCTCACCTCAGAAGATCCAGATTTAAAAATGAGACTTCAGACTTCAAAGGAATTAAGGGGGAAAAAATCCCTCACAGGTGTACCCAGCCACTTGGGTTTTAGTTCATTCCAGTTGTCATCAAGTTGACAACCAAGAACAGCCATCACAAGTCCACCCCTTGTCAGCTTGACACACAATTGTATCTCTTTATGCTATGCTTAATTTCCAAGTATAAACAACCAGGTCATAATAATGCCTAACTGTCCCATGTACAATCACAAACACGTTATATATTTAACCAGGTCATAATTACAGCTAACATAATACAACTATCTCTTGTACAACTGCTAATGCATTGTACAGTTAGTATAGGTGACAATGTCCCTTGAGAGATATTGTTTTAGTATCTCAAAACTTAAATGTGATAACCACTGATACTCTTCTTAACTAATATTACATGATAAAGAAATGGAGGAAAGAAAATACAAATATCTGTACAAACACATTCTTAATAAAATATGACAAACATTTATGGCAGTTATAATCCTCATGTCTGCAACTGGTCACTTGGCCTTAGCTGGTATTTATAACTACCTTCCTTTAACACCCATTCTGTATTTCCTCCACCCCAAACACCTCAGCAAGCCTTGGCTCTTTTCCTGGAGGAATGATCCATACCTGTTGTTGGGTTCTTTTTTTCTTTTTCTTTTCTTTAATCTTTTGCTCTTTGGGGGCTTACCACCCAGCTCCCAAATAAATACACGGAGTCTTATTCTTACTTATGAATGCTTGGCCTTAGCTTGGCTTGTTTCTAGCCAGCTTCTCTTAACTTACATTATCCCATCTACCTTTTGCCTCTGGGCTTTTGTCTTTCTTTATCCATATACCTTTCTTTACTTCTTATTCCGTGGCTTGCTGTGTAGCTGGGTGGTTGGCCCCTGATGTCCTCCTCTCCTTCTTTTCTTGCTCCCCCGGATCTTTTCCCAGATTTCTCCTCCTATTTCTTCTCTCTGCCTGCCAGCCCTGCCTGTCCTTTCTCCTACCTAGCTGTTGGCTGTTCAGCTATTTATTAGACCAATCAGGTGTTTTAGGCAGGGAAAGTAACACAGCTTCACAGAGTTAAACAAATGCAACATACAAGAATGCAACATATCTTTGCATTATCAAACAGATGTTCCACAGCATAAATGAATGTAACACATCTTAAAAGAATAGTTACATACACAACACATACCTTCATTCCTTCAGGGTCTGTGCCCTTTGTCATCTGCCTGGATTAGGCTGTGGTAGTTTCCCATTGACATTAATCACAGGACATGGTAGCACCACGAGATGCTCTAAAGGATCTCCTCCACCCAGACATAATCCTTCTTACCTCCATTGTGGGAAAGCAATCCAATATTCCCTTGGTAATCTGGATCAATCACTCTTCCTAACACGGTTTACTCCTTTCTTAGTCTGTAAGTCTTATGCCTGTAAAGGCATCAGAAGCTCAAAGTGGCCAGGGGAAGCCTGGCAGGACTACCCCCAATCCTCTCTGGAATCCAAACTTCTAGACCAGCAGAACTTAAGGTCATGGGAACAGGAAGCAAGATTTTCCTAGTGGGTCACTAGAGATGACAGTGAGTGAAACTATTCCCTTTTCCACTCTTAGTTAGGGTCCCTACTGCTGTGAGGAGACACCATGACCACAGCTACTCTTATAAAGGAAATCATTTAATGGAATGGCTTATGGTTCAGAGGTTTAGTTCATTATCATGGTGGGACATGGCAGTGTACAGGCAAACATGGTGCTGGAAAAGGAGCTGAGAATTTTACATCTTGATCCAAAGGCAACAGGAAGTGAACTGTCTTACTGAGCATGGCTTGAGCATATATGAGACCTCAAAGCCCATCTCTACAGTAATATACTTCCTCCAACAAGGCCATACCTACTCCAACAAGGCCACACCTCCTCATAGTACCATTCCCTTTGGGGGGCATTTTCTTTCAAACCACCACATCCACCCCTTGATTCCTGGACCTGTGGATCCTGGCAATGAGGGAAACAGTACCATATATTGGGCACTGATTCAAAGCATACACTGCCTTCTGGAGAACCCTAGCCCTGCCCTCTATGCTGCTGCCACCTAACTGGTGCTGTAACTGTGTTTTTAAAAGGCCATTCCATATTTCTGTCAGACCAGCTGATTCAGGATGGTGGGGAACATGGTAAGACCAGTGGATTCCATAGTCCTGGGCCTACTGTTGCACTACTCGAGCTGCGAAGTGAGTTCCTTGGTCAGAAGCAATCCTGTGTGGAATACCATGACGGTGGATCAGGCAATCTGTAAGCCCATGCATGGTGGTTTTGGCAAAAGCATTCTATAACCAGAACAAGCACCTATTTCAGTAAGGACAAAGCGTTGTCCTTTCCACAAGGAAATGGTCTAGTGTAGTCAACCTGTCACCAGGTAGCTGTCTGGTCACCCCTGGGAATAGTGCCATATCTGGGACTCAGTGTTGGTCTCTGCTGTTGGCAGATCTGGCACTCAGCCCCAGTTGTAGCCAGGTCAGTCTTGGTGAGTAGAAGTCCATGTTGTTGAGACCAGGCATAACTTTCATCTCTGCCACCATGGCCACTTTGTTTATGTGTCCACTGGGCAATGACAGGGATGGCTGGGCAAAGAGGCTGACTGTCCCCAGAACAGGTCATCCTATATACTAAGTTACTGAACTCCTCTTCTGTTGAAGCCATCTTTTGATGAGCATTTGGCTGGGACACAAGTATCTTCACATCCTTCGCCCATTTGCAGAGATCTATCCACATACTTCTTCCCCAGATGTCTTTCTCACCAATTTTCCAAGATGCTCTTTCCAGGTCCCTGACCATCCAGCCAATCCACTGGCTACAGCCCATAAATCAGTGAACAGTCACATATTTGCCCACCCCTTCCAAATAAAATGTATGCCCACGTGCACTGCCCTAAGTTCTGCCCACTGTAAAGATTTCCCTTCACAGGGATCTTTCAGGGTTGTTCCAGAAAGGGTTGTAATGCTGCAGCTGTCCACTGCTGAGTGGTGTCAACATAATGTGCAGAACCATCAGCAAAACCTAGTCTTCTCTTCCTCAGTCAACTGATCACAGGGCACATCCTATGGTGCATGCTTGGCAGTAGACAGCATTGTAACGGGAGTAGAAACCATAGGCATTTCGGCAACTTCTTTATGTAACTTGCTTGTGCCTTCAGGACCTGCTCGGGCCTGGTCACATATATACCATGTCCATTTGACAATGGATTGCTGCTGTACACGTCCTACTTTATGACTTGGTGGGTCCAATAACACTCAGCTCATTCATGATGGCAGCTCAGGTCAAATGGTAACTTGTTAGCCCACTGTCAAATATTCAGTTTCCACTAAGACCCAATAGCAGACCAAGAGCTATGTCTCAAAGGGAGAATAACTGTCTACAGATGATGGTAGAGCCTTGCTCCAAAATCCCAAAGGACTCCTCTGTGATTCACCTACAGGGCCTGCCAAAGGCTGCAAACAGCATCTCTATCTGCCACTGGCATCTCAAGTACCATTGGGTCTGCTGGATCATGTGGTCCAAGTGATAGAACACCCTGCACAACGGCCTGGACTTGTTGAAGAGCCTTCTCCTGTTCCAGGCCCCACACAAAGCTAGCAGCTTTCCTAGTCACCTGGTATATGGGCCAGAGTAACACACCCACATGAGGAATGTGTTGTCTCCAGAATCCAGACAGGCCTACTAAATGTTGTGCTTCTTTCTTGGTGGTGGGAGGGGCCAGGTGCAGTAACTTAGCCTTCACTTTAGAAGGATTATCTCTGCATGCCCCACACCACTGGACTCCTAAGAATTTCACTGAGGTAGAAGGTCCTTCCTTGAATTTTGGTTGGATTTATTTCCCATCCTCTAATATGCACATGTGTTACCAATGCATTCAAAGTGTTTGCTCCCTCCTGCTCACTTGGTCCAATCAGCATAATGTCATCAGTACAGTGCATCAAGGTAATATTTTGTGGAAGGGACAGGCAATCAAGATCCCTTCTAACTAAGTTATGACACAGGGCTGGAGAGTTAATCCTTGAGGTAAAACTGTAAAGGTATACTGCTGGCCTCAAAGCAAATTTCTTCTAGGGGTCCTTATGAACAGGTACCAAGAAAAATGTATTTGCCAGATCAATAGCTGCACACCATATACCAAAAGATGTGTTCATCTGCTTAAGTAAGGACACAACATCTGGTACAACAGCTGCAATTGGATTCACTATTTGACTGAGTTTTTGATAGTCCACTGTCATTCTCCATGGTCCATCAGTCTCCTGCACTGGCCAGATAGGGGAGTTAAAGGGAGATGTGGTGGGACCACCCTTGCATCTTTCAAGTCCTTGGTGGTGGTACTAATTCCTCCAGGGTCATGATACTGTTTTTGATTCACTATTTTCCCTGGCAGAGTGTTGGAGCCCACCAAGGTTTCCTAGTGGCTTTATCTAGCAGGACTGCAAAAGAGGATGATCGGGCCACGGGCCTGGGTACCAGGTGCTTGGAAGGGTCTGCACTTGGTTGTATCTAGCAGGGGGAGGTCTTTTTGCCAAGGTCACTCTTTGGCATTGTTATAAAAAGCCCTTTGGAATAAAGTTCTGGGCTGGTGGATTTTGACCCAGGCCCTCCCAAGGCTATCCTGTATTTCTGTCTTTCCTCTCATCATCTAGGTATCTCTTTCTATCTAAATATTCCTCACTTCTCCCTGCTCAAGAGTACCCTGGTCGTAAAAGTGGGGGCTGGTCCCCCACAGTAGAGGCAACTCTAAAGACTTCATTTACCCTTTCCAACCATAATGTTCCAGTCCATAGGTGAGAACCAATGGGAGAATTCTGTTAACTTCTAAGTATGTCTATCTTGATTATATATTCTGGAACTGGGGAAATAACCACGGGTTGAGTTTGGGAACCCACTGGACCTGCTGTGCGTCAGACACCAGTCAAAACTCCATTAATCACCTGACCTCCATAAGCCCTTACTTTAACTGGAGGGCCCCAGCACTTCTTGGGATTACCCGGAATCAGTGTTAATCCAGAGCCAGTATCAAACAGAGCCTGGAATGTCTGATTGTTTCCTGTCCCCCAGTGTACAGCTACACTCGTCAAAGGCCTCAGGTCCCTCGGGGGAAGAACTGGAGAAAAGCCAACAACAATACTTGTATGTGTTTTATCAAGGTCCTTCTTCAGGGGAACCTGTCCATACTTTCTTTTAAGGGGTTCTGGGCCTGCAAACTGCCTCAAGTCTGGTTCATGGGCCAAGATTCTCTTTTGCCACCATCCAATGTAGACTTCCTTTCATTTGTTTGAGAAATTTTTCCACTTATCCAGATCAAACAAAAAGGCAGTAGGCTTCTTACCTATTTCATGCCTGGAAACACTATGATTGATTAGCCAGTACCAAAGGTCCACATAAGTAAAAATCACTTTGCCTTGCTGCCCATGATGGGCCAGGCCATCATGGGCATTGCTTTGCCTATGTTGCCCATTATGATAACTATGATCATCTTGTCTTTGGCATTCAGTACTGCCACCTGGCCCTGCTCCTTTGGGGCCCAATTAAACCCACTGCAATTAATGCATTTAAGCAGTGTCTCCAACCCCAGGTCTGGCACAGGGAAAAGGGAGACAACAAAGCTCTTCAAATGTACTGGCGCCCTCTCCCCATTGTGTATGTTATAGGATTCATAAAGGGCGTGTATTCGGGCCTTCCCATTGTGGAGGATTAGGTTTTACACAGCGTATAACACTGCAATCTCCCTGAGCCTTAACATCCCTTCCTCTACACTAAGCCCAGGGATATCAAGCACCTCTAACTCCGCTTCAGTAGACCATCTTTTGAGAATGCTTCAGCCAACCATTGAGACAAACTGTTGGCACCCTTTTTATGTGTGCGGGCTTCCATATTTAACCTCGAATCTCCGCTCAGTGAGCCCACATCAATAAACTCAGCCTGGTCCAGTTTTATGTTCCTTCCACCATTATCCCACACCCTTAAAATGCATTCCCACACATAATTCCCCAGACGTCTCCTTGAATGAATTAGCAAGCTCATTAAGCTCTTTAGCAGTGTGGTGTACCTCTTCATGGACTATACTTTCTATCTCCAGGAGCCTGCTTAGCCTGAAGTCTGGTTATAGTCCAGAGGCAACTATTGGTGGGCCCTGAGGTGCATCACTAGTATCTTGCCTGGCATTTCCTTCAGAGGAAGTCACTGCTGGTTTAGCAGACAGTGAAGGATTAATTTCCTCAGTCAAAGGCAGAAATGGCAATATTTTAGGAGTTGAGGGTGGGAATACATCTTCTGCTGAGGGAAAGTAGAGAGACTACTTCCTTAGGTGAGATAAACCCTTGAGAATCTGAGGGTTCAAAGTTCTCAGTCTCAATGGGGTCCTCCCACACATCCCCATCCCAAGTTACAGGATCCCATTCTTACCAATGAATGCCCTTACTCTAACCACCAACACCCTCTGAGGCTGGGACTTGAATTTTCACTGTAATTCAGCCAGCCTTATAATGAGGGCTTTGGGTTGATTTTCTGAAACTTGAGCTCTGTGGCCTCTGGGGAGAAGATTCTCTTCCAGGACACATAGAAACCTTGAGACTGTGTATGCACATCTTGAGCTAGTTAATTTTATCAGAGAGTTCATTGTCCTTCACCATATTCTAAGATGCTAGAACTTGGTTAATTTTATCATGGAACTCACTCTTTTCCTTTGTCAATTTATCCAGAGATGCCAGGAGCAACTGACCAGCATCACTTTCCTTATTTTTTCCACAAATTGTCAAAAGTTTAATATACAGAGTCACCAAATCCATTTTGCCTCTCACAATTGGTGAATCAGGATAATCAAATACATTCGTCTCCTTAATTTTGTTTGGTTTGGTTGTTTGTTTTGTTTTTTTTTGTTTGTTTTGAGACAGGATTTCTCTGTGTAGCACTGGCTGTCCTGGAACTTGCTCTGTAGACCAGGCTGGCCTCGAACTCATAGAGATCCGTCTGCCTCTGCCTCCCGAGTGCTGAGACTAAAGGCGTGCGCCACCACCGCCCGGCTATTGTCTCCTCAAGTGTGTAAACTAGTTCACATCATGGGCTCTCAGTACTGTGCGAGCTTCTAGGAGAGGCTTCAGTAACTGGAAAGGCTTCAGTGGGTTTTGGCAAATTGGAAAGTTATTCAAGCTACTTTAAAAAAAAAAAAAAAGTCATCCTTATACTTTCTGTTGCTCTCGAACCACTTCTGGTACCAAAAATCTGTATCGGTATTAGACAAGGTCCTCTAAAGGAACAGAACTTACAGAGAAAAAAAAAATGGCATTTATTAGGATGGCTTACAGGCTGTGGTCCAGCTAGTCCAGCAACGGCTGTCTACCAGCAGAAGGTCCAAGAATCTGTAGTTGTTCAGTCCATGAGGCTGGATGTCTCAGCTCGTTTTCAGTATATGCCAGAATCATGAAGAAATAGGTTCTAACGGCGGTGACAGAATGGGCTTGCCAGAGGGAGAGCGAGGGCAGGCAGGCAAAGAGCCAACGCTTCCTTCTTCCGTGTCCTTTACACAGGCCGCCAGCAGAAGGCATGGCCCAGACTAAAGGTGGGTCTTCCCACCTCAAAAGATGTGGATTAAAGGTGAGTCTTCCTCTTCAAACAATTTAAGAAAAAAATCCCTCACAGGTGTACCCAGCTGCTTGGCTTTAGTTGATTCCAGATGTAGTCAAGTTGACAACCACGAATAGCCATCACAGCGTGTATCCATGTGTGTGTATACGTTACAGTTTGGGTAATAAGTTGTATCCTCCAAAAGCTTGTATGTTGATGTCTTGGTCCCTAGTTGGCAGCTCCAGTCATTAAGAGAAATGGCTGTGACTCCACTGATGAATTAATTCATAGGTACAGTCAATGGTGTCATAAAGAGAGTGGCCTCGATTCAGTCACACTGTCAACAAGACCCAGAAACAACATGGGCAGCAGCATGGACTGAAAACACTGAAACCAAAACCCAAATATTCATCCCTCTTTCCAGTTAAAAGTACTTGTCACTCCAGCAAAAAGAAAACAATATTAATTATTACTTGGTGGAGAGAGCAAAACATATCTAATAATAGATGGAAGTTTGGATAGATGTGTATTTTTTTATTGCTGTAGAGAATGTCTGTTTAAAGAGAGGCAATGAGGGGGCGGGAGGAGGGAAGAGAGGGGGATCTGTGATTGGTATGTAAAATGAATAAAAAATTTCTTAATTATAAAAAAGAGAGGCAATTAAATGTAGTTGCTGTAGGAGGGTGTGATCATTGAGGACTCTATTTCTCTTACACATTTCATCTGCTTTAGTTGTTCTAAAGGAAAAGCCATTGTGACAGTACATCAGTAAAGAAATAAAAGACGAATTCCACATTCCAGGCCCTTCCCCTGTTGCCCTAGTCCCCAGATATACTCCACTGATGGCCACGGGCTGGTCTCTTGGGAAATTTGCCACTTCCCTGTGCGGGGCAGCATCTACACTCAACCTTCCATGTACCCCATTCCTTCAGCTAAAGAGACCTACATAGGCAGCCTGTCAACAGGAGTACTTCTAGATCCCAGCATCTCACAGAAGCAAGGCTTCATCAAACCTGAGAATAAAATGTTGGCTCATGTATCCATATTTTCTACCAGAAAAGGAAGCAAGTATCCGCCTGCTCTTCACATGGCTCTCTGTTCACATCAACGTTGAATCTGGGCTTATCCCAACTTTTCTACTAGAATATACTGTCCATAAAAGCAAGGAGTTTGTTCTTGTTTAGGTTCAGTGCCCAGACCAGCTTTGTGTACCTAGAAGGCACTCAGTCAACATTTAGGTCATGAATAAATATATGCAGCCTGGTGTATTCAGCCACTGGTCTTCAGCATGGTATCTACACACCAAAGACCTTCTGTAAGTGTTTCAAGAATTTTTAAGTCCTCGAGATTCTGTGTACACACTGATGGACATACAGGCAAGCATACGTTTTGTTGTTGTTGTTGTTGTTGTTGTTGTAGTTTTCTTCTTGATACTAGCGCTAATAAACCAGAGTAAGGAATTCTGCCCTGCCTCTCCCTTTGTTCATTCCCTACCTCACCTTTCTGAAGCGTCTAGAACCTTTTTGCAGTTAGGGACTGGGACACCTTCTCTGGCTGCTAGCAAGCTGGGCTGCTGGGCTCAGCGGGCAGCACTGAGGACTTCCGTGTGAAGGTGGAGAACGGGGTTAAGTAGAAGAGAACAAACAGGACCGGGTTATCACACCCCTTCCAAGACGGCATTAGAACTTTGATCTTGAAGGAAAGTATCCCGTGTTTAAAGGACTCTTCTGTTCCTCCCTCCATCAGCAAGCAGCGTCTCCAAGCCACCCTGCCCCAAGACTCTGCCAGGACTCAGGCTGGGAAAAGTCTAGTTATTGTAAGTCACTCTTCAGTCTAACTTCTTTTGTGCAGATCCTGTCTTAGCACAGAACACTCTCAGCTGGGTACGGTGCTGCATGCCTGGAATTCCGGCTCTTGGGGGAGGAGCTGAGGCAGAAGGCTCACAAGTTCAAGGTCAGCCTGGGCTACATAATAAGACCTTGTCTCAAAAAGCAAAACAACCAAAGTTTACAAAGTCAAAGAATATTCTTTAAAGGGGGCATAGAACTAAAGCTACATCTGAAGCAGTCTAGAAATCATGTGGTCCAACACCCTCTTTCCCTTCAAATAAAAAAACCAGACCCCCGGGCTTGGGATATAGCTCAGTTGGTAGCATGCCTGCCTAACACGCAGGAAGCCCTGAGTTTGATCACCACACCACACAGACAAGCTTGGCCACTCATTCCTGTAGCCCCAGCATCTGGGAGGCAAAGACAAGCTGATCAAAATTTGTAGTTCATCCTTAGCCACACAGCAAATTGGAGGCCAGTAGGGGATACATAAGACCTTGCCTCAAAATAAGTTAATCAGCTCACTGATTAAATTTTAAAGTTAGACTCAAAGGTGACTGACTGCCCTCCTGATGACTGTCCAGAGTCCGGACTGCTCATTCTCCCGCCCACACTCATTACTTCGGGCGGCAGAGATACCCAGGACACTGCGGATCTGTACTTACCATCCAACAACCAGCTACACTGCGTGAGATTTTTCAGCTCGTGAAGGGCCAGCCGAGTCATGACATCATCTGGGATGAGCTTCCCTTGGTCAATGAAGGTCTTGGCCAACACACCAATTTCTACAGCAGAGGGAAAAGCCAGTGAGTGTGTTTGCTTTATCAAACTAGTCCAGATCTCAGGAATTTGTTTTCTATAGGATGCTTCCGGACGTCAGGCCTATGAGAAAGTGCATTATTAACAGCTCTTCTGCTACAAGCACAGGTTATGCTGGACACAGTGGCGGACACCTGGAATACCAGCAGGAAAGCCAGCCCCAGGTACATATACAGGGCTGAGGGCCGTTTGTGCTACAGAGGGCCCTGTCTCAACAAAACCAACCAACCAAAGGGAAGCAAAGACAGTGCGAATGCCCCAAGTTCAACTCCAACCTAGTCTGCATATCAAGTCCCAGGCCATCCAGGGCTATATAATGAGACTCTGTCTCAAAAGAACAAAACCAAACGGGTATGGTGTGGCGGTGCACTCAGAAGGCCAAGGCGGGAGGATTTCCCCTAGATTGAGGCCAACCTCAACCACATGGTGAGTTCCAGGCAGCCAGAGATACACAGCAAGACTATGTCTCAAAAACCACAAGCACAATAAGGGGCAGGAGGAGGAAGGGAAGGACTGGGAATTTAGCTGAGCTTTTAAAGTGCTTGCTTAGCATGAAAGAAACCTGGGCTTAGCTCTCCAGCGTAAGACTGAATGTGGTGGGCGAACATGCCTGTAATCCCAGCCCCAGGGAAGTGGAAGCAGGAGGATCAGACATTCAAGATCATCCTCAGCTACACAGAGAGTTCATGGCCCACCCAAGAGACCCTGACTCCAAAAAAAAATAAAGTAAGCCTATTCCTAATCATGTAGTGGGTACAACTATATAAACACTAATGTCTACATATTTCACTTTTCTATAGCTTCTAGAAATTTTTATTAGAAAAAAATACTACAGAAGGGCTAAAGAGGGTGGTAGCTCAGTCAGTAAATGTTTCCTTGAAAGTGTAAAGACCTCAGTTCAGTCCCCAGAATCCACATTAAACAAAAGCTGCTATGGTGGCATGAGCTTGTAATACAGCATAAAGCAGCAGAAACAGGTGGATCCCTGGGTTTGCTGGCCAGAGAGCCTACCTTACTTGGTAGGTTCCAGGCTAGTGAGAGGCCCTATCCCAAAGAAAAAAAGTGGATGATTCCTAACTATGAACTTACCGTTACTAAGAATTTATGGTTACTAAACTAGCTGCCATTTGACAAGCATACCACCAGTTTACAATGTCCAGGAGGGGGCCTGGGTTCTGGGAAAGTGTCCTCCAAACCCACTAAAGTTTGGAGGGGCTGGAGATGTGGATCTGCTGTTCAGAGCACTTGCTGCTCTTTCAGAGTACCTGAGTTCAGGTCCCAGCACCCACATTGAGTGGCTAAAAACACCTGTAACTCCAGCTCCAGGAGATTCAATGCCCTCTTCTGGCCTCCACTGGCACTGCACTCACATGTACACACACACACACACACACACACACTAATAAAAAGAAAAGAATATTTAAAGGTAAATAAATAAAATAGCCTTGGAAAGTTCCATGTCCTTAATATGTGTAGACTTCATTTGATCACTTCTTTTTAAAAATTATGTGTAAGGGTGTTTTGTCTACATGAATGTCTGGATGCACATGTGCATACCTGGTTCCCAAAGAGGCCGGAAGAGGGCCTCAGATCCCCTGGCACTGGAGTTACAGATGGTTATGAGCTTCCATGTGGGTGCTGGGAATCAAACCTGGTCCTCTGGTAGAGCAGCAGTTCTCTTACTGACTGGACCATCTCTCCAAGCCCCTGAATGTGCTTTTAATTCTACCCCTACCTAGTTATAAAACCTTCAGATACCGACTATTTCACAAGAATTACATTTTAAACAAAATGTTGAACACCAAAATCTCCCTTGGCCATCGTTCCTCCCTCCAGCTACCAAACAGCTTGAAAGGCTTCCTCTTCCAGACCTGTCTGTCCCCTGCTCCCTCCTCATTGGGCTTCAGGACAGAATTTCAGCCCAGCTCCACAGGTCTGGCAGTGGTACAGCGCTTGCCTAGCATGCACAGGGCCTTGAGTCCACCTTCATCCTTCTACCTCTTCCCTCCCCCACCTTGCACACTCTTCCCTTCTCCAGGCACCACACACACACACACGCACACACACCACACACACACACACACACACACACACCACACACACACACACACACACACACACACCACCACACACACACACACCACCACCACCACCAGGAGAGTAACAAACCCCAGCCCTCTTGGCTTTGGCAAAAGTCCCTTGCTCTTTCTTTTGATAGATAATCAGATCCCTCACCAGGTTTGGGATGTGGTTTATTCAAAATAAGCAAATTAAAAGATACAGATATGTGTAAGGGTGGCCAGACACTCATGAGCCAGAACTCATTAAAAAAAAGTCTGGTGCCCAGAGAAACAATGTTAAGAGGAGGTAGAATCTCTGAGAGGGGTTCGAGTCCTGAGTCCACCCTCATAAAAGGATTAATGATGCTGGACGAGCAAATTCTCAGAGTGGAGCCTAGGTAACTGCTTCCTGTGGTTTCTCTCTTCACACACCCACTTGTTCTTCCACTCGTCTGCCTGGGATAACCCAGCACAGACCTTTGCCAGTGGCAGCCACCAGATCTCAGCACTTCCGATCCCAATAACGGTGCACTGGATAAGCTTTTTTATTTTCTTCTTTTTTTTTTTTATAAATTATGCAGTGTCTAGTCTCAGGTTATAGCAATGAAAACAAATTATTTTAAAAGACTCTTATAGCAAGACAGCATCGACCTCCTAGGTAACCAAAAGTTTCCCTCTAGGCTCCTGAAATGTCACAAGTGCTCCCGAGCTTACTGGTGTGTGTGTGTGTGTGTGTGTGTGTGTGTGTATGTGTGTGTGTGTGTGTGTTCTCTCTGTGTCTCTCTCTTTCCCTCCCTCTCCCTGTCTCTCCCCTGAAACCATGTGTCTAATCCTGCTATGGACTGAGTAGTTAGTCCCAAGTCCATATGCTGAAACCCTAACCTAACCCTTACAGTGACTATATTTAGACCATATTTACCTTTAAGAAGGTAATTAAGGTTGAAGGGAGTCATAGGGTGGGGCTTCAATCTGATAGAAACTGTGTGTAAACACTGAGGGGGAGACAGCGAGTGCCTGAGCACAGAAGAAAGGCCATAAAGTGAGAACGTGCTGGTTACAGCCAGAAAGGCAAGCCTCGCCAGAAACCAACTCTTCCAGAGCCTTGGTCTTGGACCTCTAGGCTCCAAAAAACAGTTCTGCTATCTGAGCCACCTAGTCTGTGCTATTATGGCAGCCACTGTGACAAACACACATCCATGTGTCTGCCTGACCCCAAATCCCAATCACTGACCGTGATTGTGAGCACCTTCAGTGAAATCCCCCACTCCCTGTGCATGCCTAATGGACCCATCCGTCACTGGGTAGATGCATCAGTACCTGGGCACACAGACAAGGGTCAGGATTCTCCTGAGGTCCAGCTATGGTGTTTTATTAAATATTAATCTATGAATTCGGGCAGTGTGCTGTGGGGGACAGATGAGAACAAAATACAATGACACCTATGCATGAAAACATCAAAAGGAAACCCTTGTTTTGTATATGAAAAATGAAAAAACAAAAAACCCCCAGCAATTTAGCAGCTTACTTTTTGTGGCAGTAGTCCTAAACCAATTTCTCTTTTTTAAGATTGCTCTGAATTACTTAGACACAAAATAATGAAAAAAAAGGAAGCTAATTCAAATATCAACTAAACAAAATGTAAAGCATCCATATAACACAATAAAAAGTAACCAAGTCCTAATATTCCAGCATGAGGGGATCTTTAAAAGCCCAAGTCAAGCTCGGCACAGTGGCATTCACCCCAAGTTTTAGCTCCCAGGAGGCAGAGGCAAGAGGATCACTTGAGCCCAGATTTCGTCTTCAGCCTGGGCAGACACAGCTCGGAGGTCAAAGATGCTCGCCACTGAGCCTTACACCCTGAGCTGGATTCCTGGACCCACATGACAGACAGTGACAGTCCACCCACCCCAAGTTGTCCTCTGACCTCCACACTCATAGTCTGGCACACATATACACAAGTGCACATGCACTCTAAGTAAATGAATATAATTAAGACAAATAGTATGCTAAGTGAAAGAAGCCGGAGAGAAAGCCTGCAGACTCCCACTTCATTTCTGTGACGTGTCCAGACAGTGAGAACTGAAGGATACAGTAGTGTTGCCAGAGGGTTGGGTGGGGTGGGTGGGAATGGGAGTGACTCATAGGTAAGAGGTTTCTTTTGTGGGTAATAAAAATGTTCTAAAATCTGTTGTGGTGACAGTTACCCAACTGTGATATATGACGTGCACTGGATTTTACATATATACACTTTAAATGTTAAAGTTCCATGGCAGTGAGTCATGCCAACCAGGCGGTGCTAGGGGAGAAATGAAGCGCTCCTGGAAAGCACACTGTTGACTGTGGAAGGTTCTGTACATCATGGACTTGTGCTCCCACTTACAGGAAACACTAAGGGAAGGCAGGCGAGCGTCAAGTCATGTGTGCATGAATTTTTTTTTGTTTGTTTGTTTTTTTTGTTTTATGAGACAGGGTTTCTCTCAGAGATCCGCCTGCCTCTGCCTCCTGAGTGCTGGGATTAAAGGCGTGTGCCACCACTGCCCAGGGCATGAAATATCTTACAAGGCTCTTATCACTAATTATTCGTTTTAGATGTCTTTTTGGAATTCCAAACCATGTAAATATATTGACTATTACAAATCACCATTATAAAAATAATCTGCTCTACCATCAGTTTGTGTCTCCTTTATACTCACTGTGCTTCCTGGGTCCACACAACGATGCTTGGCCATATGGACACTTGGGGACCCGAGATTATCTACTGAGTTAGACTCCCCCAACATACAGATGATATTTAAATGAGATAAAGGGTCAGCCCTCAAGTCTGGCACCACAGAGAAAGCACCCACCAAGGGGCCAGACTCTGCCACTCAGATGCTCACCTTAGGAGGTCTGCCACATCTGAATTATTACTATGTTTCTTTTAAGCAACACACCTTTTTTTTTTTTTTTTTTTTTTTGGTTTTTCCGAGACAGGGTTTCTCTGTGTAGCTTTGCGCCTTTCCTGGATCTCGCTCAGTAGACCAGGCTGGCCTCGAACTCACAGAGATCCGCCTGGCTCTGCCTCCCGAGTGCTGGGATTAAAGGCGTGCGCCGCCGCCGCCGCCGCCGCCGCCGCCGCCGCCGCCGCCGCCGCCGCCGCCACCACCACCACCCGGCCGCAACACACCTTTTTTTTTTTTTTTTTTTTTTTTTTGGTTTTTCGAGACAGGGTTTCTCTGTGTAGCTTTGCGCCTTTCCTGGAACTATACAGAGAAGATTAGCATGGCCCCTGCGCAACACACCTTTTAAATAAGCTAAAATCTTCACAAAATATATGTTCTTTTTGGCAAATACACCTTGAATGAATAAAGAAAAAGTCTATCTAAAATGACCTCATGAACCTCAATTTGGGAAGTACTGCCCTGTGGAAAGAATATATAATTGGCACTTGAGGCCTGGGTTTCCACTCTGGTACCCCAGAACATGCTGTTTAGTTTCATTTGGGGTTTTGTGTATATGGGAGGGGGTAGTTCATGAATGTGAATCTCACCCTTGTCTGGGCCCATACTAATGGATTCTGTAGCATACCAACTTCATATGTGCTACCCAGGTGAGTAGAGAAAGGCTGTTTATCCCTGAGGGAGTTCTTCCACCTCTGTGGCACTCAGTGTTCTCATGAAAGGAATGAGGATTACAGTAACGGTGTGAGTCTCAGACTCCAACCTTCTGACTCCACTGTCCTGGTTGGTGCTCTAAGGTCTCAGAACCGCAAGTGTCACCAGGTCACCTAGTGTTTCCAGAGCCATTATTATCTCTCTGGAGCTGACTGTTTTTCTAAGGTACACTTTTTGTTTTAATGAATACTACCCACAACTTGCATTTTAAATCAAACGTAAAGCTGAGGAAGGTGTCTAGGTCCAAAAATGGGTAACAATGAAGCGATCACTCCTGGAAGGAATAGATCCTCCCGCCACCACCAAACACATTTTAGATGACTATATAGTCGGGCGTTAGAAAACAGCACTTTCGTGACATGATGGTTTGCTCCTAGAAATGCCACACTTGGAATTTAGTCAAAGGAAAAAGAAGCAAAGTTGCAGCCAGCTGTTCGGGTGCATAGCAGTATTTATTACAGCAAAAAAACAGAGCCGGGTGCACAGCAGTATTTATTACAGCAAAAAACAGAGCCGGGCGGTGGTGGCGCACGCCTTTAATCCCAGCACTCGGGAGGCAGAGCCAGGCGGATCTCTGTGAGTTCGAGGCCGGCCTGGGCTACCAAGTGAGTTCCAGGAAAGGCGCAAAGCTACACAGAGAAACCCTGTCTCGAAAAACCAAAAAAAAAAAACAAAAAAACAAAAAAAAACCCAAAAAAACAAAAACAAAAAAACAGCTAACAACATAAATGCCCAGTAAATAGGGGTCTGCAGAGCCAGCTCTGGGGTACAGTGCTTGCTTAGCATGCACAGGCTCCAGATTTGGTTTCTGGCATCGGAAAAAAATTCAATAGCTGATAGCAGGGGCAAAGTTTAAATTAATTGTGCAACCTTCCTGAAATTAAGTTCGAGACTTGATGATATACGAACATGCTCACAACAAATGGGAATAAAAAGCATCTAATGATGATTGGACAACTGCACACAGACGCAACCAGGAGAAAGAAGAATCGAGAAGGCACCAAAGGCTAACCAACCATGTCTCCTGGTGAGGCCAACGCACAGGAAGTCAGTTTCCTCTTCTGGATTCTCAGGCCCTTTCTTTCTTACGACTTTTTTAAGATTAGTTCTCCTTTGGCTGTGTCTTTGGGAAATATCCAATCCTTTCACAAATATTTAATGGGACTCTATTCTCAGTCCTGACCTACGGGACCTGTTGGATACCATTTAGTGAAAAATACTCTGCATAGCAAACTATTAACATCTGTGAAAACAATCTCATGATACTCCCAAGCTTCGTCTTCTGTTCTTGCTAAGGCATTGCCATACTTCTTTGAAGAGCAAGTGACTCGACCATCCTAGGACCTGCCAGTTCTGGATTTCAGGCATCAGCCAGATGTGGAAACCATCCCTAGGGGCCTGGCCGGGGCTTCCCTCTAAGATCTGTAACTTTTCCCAGCTGAACAGAGACTAACCTCCTGTGTGTACCTTGAACTTTGGCCTGCAAAGACTTCTTTCACAAACCTTAGTTCTTCTAGCAGGGCCTGGTGGGTCTGTAATCCCAACACTCATGAGATTTGAGGCAGGAGGATTGCTACAAGTTCAAGACCAGCCAAAGCTACTGTGAGCGATCCTGTTAAAACAAAAACACCTACTTCTGATAATGAATCTTTAAGGTTTTAAGAAAGTATTTGTCTCTCTGTGTCTTAAAAAAGAAAAGAGCTGCCCATTAAAACTACAGAGTGAGCCACTGAACATCTCTGCGCCCCCCCTCCCCCTTCCATGTTACAGTTGCCATCCCTGACTCTTGCAGGTATTAAAATGAAGCAAGGAGCATTGTTGCTTTATTCAAATGCCCCTTCATTTACTCCTAAAATGGTCTGTGTTTCCCTAAATCAGTGTGCATTCTTTACCACCCAGTCAGGTGAGCTGAGTCAGCCTGCAGGTCTTTCTCTGTACTTTGGATAGCAGCAAACCAACCAGGCAGTCTCCAGGACTGGGGACTGTTTGGCCTCCATAAAATTGCAATCTGTTGCACTAAGAACATTTAGCAAGAGTCAAACAACCTTTTGATAAAGTTTAATTAACTGCAACCTTTATTATTTTTCAAGGTCAACATTAGAACGAAAACTGGCTCCAGGGGTGTTGAGGAGCCAACCAAAGAAACTCAAAACAGTGTGTGGATTCCCCCCACCCCAGGTGAAAGTCAGTGTCTTTTAAACAAAAACAAAAAAAAAGCACCCTTTCCTGCAAAGTAGTTATACATCCATCAGGAGGAAGGGAACAGGTAAAATAAATCGTGGTAGATTCAGCAAACGGGTGGCTAAACAAACAGGGTAATGGCCATATGGGATGACGGACTGGATCACAGTGTGAAAACAGGGAGCTGAGTAAATATATGGTAACATGATTCAACACAGAGAGTACACACAAGTGCTTGTACATAAAGAGACACTTCCGGAGGGAAATGCATTGTTTCTCTCTGAAGAGCAGGACAGGGCAGGGACTAAGACAAAGCTTGGCTTTTTACTTTCTTTCCTTCTGGTTTCCCTTCTCTCCAGGACCTTTACTTTCTTCTTCCTTTCTTTTTTTTCTTTTACCTTGAACAGGTATTATTTCTATGTAAATGAGCTTCAAATGAATTTCAAAGTAGGCACTAGTTTGGAACTGACGGTCAATTTGGGGTTAACTTTTTAAAAACAGCCTGCAGCTGTTAGTCGGCTGGCGCCTGTAATCCCAGCACTCACTAGGGAGGCTGAGGCAGGAGGATCTCAAGTTAAAGTTAACTTTGGCTACATCGAATGACACTGTCTCAAAAAATAAATTTAAAATGCCTTTCTTAAAACAGAACTTACCACAAACCCGTCCGTTGTAGAGTGGGGTTTGTTGACTAGGCTGTATGCTGAGTTAGGAGAATTTGGCAGGAGAAACAACAACCGTTTATGTAACCGTGCACAAGGTTAACTTTCGTGCCTAAGAAATGTCTGCGGGCATCAAAATCTAAGCCAATTTTGTGTCTGCAAAAAGAATAAGTAATACTTGACCTTGAAGAGAGAAAGGTCAGGACTACAAGATGCCACGGAGTTTATACCAAGGGCGGGAGTAGGGCGGGGGGGGGGGGCGGGGGGAGTGTAGAAAAGAAAGTTAACCCTGGCAGAATCGAAGCCTGCCTTCCGAGTACAAGGACACGTGGTAGCGCCGGGTACAGCTCCCCAGGCTAGGCCCCCAGCAGCTGCCAGCCGGGTCGGACGTGTATGCCTTGAACAAGGCCAAGGGCTTTCCTTCAGTCTTTGAACTTTCTAGTCCCACCCCCACCCCACCCCACCCCCGCAATCTACCCGAAGCTGCCCACCGAGGTTTCGGCTTTCCCCGGGCGAGATCGGGGAGCGCTTGCAGGACCCTCGACCCCGGCCCGCAAAGCCCCTCCGGGACGATCGCACGTTGTCAGCCCTGGGTCTCAGCTCCCACCTGTGCCCTGCAGCATGTTCTGGCGGAGCAGGTCCCCGCTGGAGAGGTGCTTCAGCTCGAAGTGTTTGGTGATGCGCGACGACACGGTGCCCTTGCCGGAGCCCGGGGCCCCCATGATCACGGCGCGCAGCAGCCGCCCCGACGCCCCCATGGTGACGGACGGCGGCCCGAGCTGCGCAGACGCTGGGCTGCGGCCTGGCCTGCACGCTCACAGGCTCCACGGCCCCAGCGAGCTGGCAGCTGCGAGCGGGCGGTGGCCAGGGCGCCAGGCTCTCCCGGAAGTGAGCGCTGGCCACCGGGGCCGCCCCGCCCGCTGCTGCACCGCCCCTCCGCGCCCCTGCACCCAGCTCCCCTCGGCTCCACCCCGCGCCTCTCGGCATCCCCAGACCCTCTTGCCCTGTGCTGCCTGGTCCCAGCCTGCAGGCTGCGCCCGACTGCGTTCTCCCCGGTGGGGAACCTCTGAGCGGTCCCTTCTGCTTCTAGTCGCCCCTTGGCCACCTCTGGGTGACTGGGTTTCGTTTTCTCTGTGTTCATCTTTTCCACCCTTAGCCCTTTGTAAGAATCAGGCCCGGTCCTACTCAGTCCCAACAGGAAGCCGGGTGCCCCATTTTGTGTGCCCTCTGCTCCCCTGGCTTGCCGGACCCCTCACCCCCGACACACACCTTTTCATGACAATCCTCCCTTTGCCTTCTTCCCTCTCTCTTTTCACCCCGTTTCCTTCTCCTCCCAGGGGTGACCTTGAACCCTTCTCGCTGAAGTTCTCATCAAGTGAAGTATGTTCCACAGGTCGGTGAAAGTGTGTCTTATCTCCCAGAACCACTTTCAGAACCAAAAGTAGCTGCCAGGGTTACTTCGCAGAGGTCAAAAGTACTCATTCCTTCAGAAATGCATCCTTTTCAGGAAAAACTTACCCAGTGCCTGTTGCTTGCCACCGTTCTTGAGGGTCTCCCAGAATGCTGTGCTGGACACGCCAAGTTTCTGCTGTTGGTGTTTTTAAAAGTCCAGCGCCAGAAGCAAAGGAGTAAGACCATTTATAATAAACAAACAAACAAACAAACAAATAAATAAAATAAAACAAACCAGCGGGCGGTGGTGGCACAGGCCTTTAATCCCAGCACTAAGGAGGCAGAGGCAGTCTATCTCTGAGTTCGAGACCAGCCTGGGCTACAGAGTTCCAGGACAGCCAGCGCAACACAATGAAACCCTGTCATGAAAACAACAACAAAAAAGAAAAGCAAACAACAACAAAACAAACAGAAGGTGTAGGGGAGTGGAGGGTGGGGGAGGGCTGTTTTAGAACAGGTAGCGGTGAGGCTGTGAAGCGCTGGTGTTGGCTGAAAATATAAACTGAACTGAAGACAGAGGGAGAATGACCCAGGCCTAAGGCAAGGCCCAACAGCGCCGACTCTGGAATGCTCCGAGAAAAGGCGGAAGGGAAGGAGCTGAGTAGTATTTGATCTATAAAACGGACGCGGATTAGTGGAGGAGTCAAAATGTCTATGAGTGGGCCCCAACACCAGCTACCAGGCAAGTGCTCAGGGAAGGCCGCTCACTGTGCATGTGGTGTGGTTTCTTTGTGCTGGGCCTGGGAAGACAGAAAAGAGCCTCTAAAGGAAATACCACGTGTCCCCCTCAGAGGCTGCCAAATGACAGGTTCAAAATTACTTGCAGTTTCCAAGGAGAAAGCACGTCCAGAAAAAAAAAAAGTGAGGTTTACTTGCTGAGAGAGAGGACCTGATCTGGGTGGCGAGGTGAGGCCGACAGCCCTGACCTTAAAAAGAAAACCCGTGGCTCTTACATAGTTATTAGTGCACGAGAAAGACTAAAGATAAGCAACTCAAAGAGCCAGCGCCTATGTGCGGGGTTAGGAAAGGAGCATGAGAGAGACCCAGGAAAAGCAAAGGGAGGGAGGGAGTAAATAACAGGCAGGAATGGAAAGGTCTGGGCAAGACCGGGTTACGCAACACCAGACCCAGAAAACCTGATGGTGGAGAAGAGCGTTTCTAATCTCCCAAGTTGGGAACATTTGTGGCTTCAGCCCTCGGAGACCCTTGAAAACACATCTTTGGAAATTTGGGTTATGAGGGGGGAAATGTTCAAACAAACAGAGATGGGGCAGCTAAGGGTCACCCCGCACAGCAAACATACACAGACCTGAACGACAGTCATACATGACTTCTTCCCTCGGAGCTAACATTCCGTTGGGGGTAAGAAGACGGAAGCAAAAACACAGGAATATATAAAACGTCAGGTGTTTAGAGACGTAAAGCAGAGTGTGTGGGCACGTTAACAGGCCCACAGAAGCCGGCCAATTTTGGCTTCGCTGAAGGCTCTTGATTACAGAGGAGTATGAGGCTGCCAAACTGGGAAGTCTCCTGGCAACCAGGCACGGGGCCGTGATTTCGCCACACACAGGCATTTATTTATGTGAGTCTTTGTTTTCCTGTTTAACTCGTACCATTGGGAAGGACAGAGCCTAATTTAAATTTTAATCTAGCAAGGGTGCCCAAACAACGTATGGCCAAATGTTTACACAGATTCATTTGTATCTAAGAAAGCTCTGGTGAGTAGTAGGCATTCAATAAATGTCTGTTGATGAAATACTCGGGATTACTGTTTTGTCACAGCAAAGGCTGGAATATTTTAAAGCCCTAGAATGTACAGAGTGGAGCAGGGACTATAGGTATGGGTCGTAGGTTGAACTCTATCTTCACAAAGTGTAGAGGTGCGGTTGATACTGTGTCGCAGTACCTCTGGAGAAGAGCTGTAACAGACTAGTTAGGGAGATCACACTGCGGTTCTTGGTCATTTTCTTTACCAGATGCACTATGACAGCATGAGGAGAAGAGTGTGTGGTAACAGGGGAGACTGGAGTTAAGGGCTGCAGGTCAAGGAACACCAGACAGCATTGGCAACACCAATGTCTAAAGAAAGGCATGGAACTGTTTTCTTAGAGGCCTTGTGAAAACTCCCAACCTGCCAATGCCTTGCTTTTGGCTCAGAATCTCCCAAACTGTGAGAGAAAACATCTCTTGCCTTTAAGCTCCACATTCCCTGGCCATTTGTTACAGCACGCCTAGGAAGTGAATCTACTTGTTCCAGAAATGGGAGCGCATTGTCCCAGCATGAGTCAGGTGAGTGAGAACGAAGGATAGACAGACAGGTTTAGCATCTGGGAAGCTGCAATTGGCGTGGGGTTGGGTAAAGAGACAGAAAAGAAGCCAGAAGAGGAGGGTGTGTCTGGTACCTATTGCAGTAGAAGCCGCCCCAGCCTTTGCTGGCTTAGCACAGCAGGGTTTAGTTTCTCCCACTGGTTCCTCGTGGCTTACCTGCTGGGCTGGATGGCTACAACAGCCTGGAGAGATGGGTATTTGTCCATCTGCTCATCAGTCTCCTGATCGTCAGAGTCTGTGGAGTCTGGGTTCCTGGCAGGGTAGTGTGTTGATGAAATCCTTCTTACATCTCTTCCTGCCTCATTTTTGTGATACCTCCCTGGCCAAAGCAAGTCCCATGGCCACGCCAGTGTGTGTGTGTGTGTGTGTGTGTGTGTGTGTGTGTGTGCGCGCGCATAGATACAGAGATGAGTCATAAGAAACCGTTAATAAAATAATCTGGCTCAGAGACTCTTTTCAATTATCTATTACAACTTAACCAATTATCCCAAAACTTAGTAACTTAAAACAGTAATAGCTGGCCGGGCAGTGGTGGTGCATGCCTATAATCCCAGCGCTTGGGAGGCAGAGACAGGGAGGGGAAAATCTCTGAGTCTGAGGCCAGCCTGGGCTACAGAGTGAGTTTCAGGACAGCCAGAACTACAAGGAGAAACCCTGTCTCGGAAAGGCCCCCCCCCAAAAAAAAAAAAAACCAAACCAATAACAACAAAAACAATGATAGCTACTGTCTCTTAGTTACCATACATCAGGAATGCAGACCCAGGCACTGCTCAGATGCCTCTGGCTCAGGGTTTGACAAAATGCTTGAGCAAAGATATTGACTGAGGCTACTATCTTCTCCAGTCACAGCCTAGAGAGGATTCACCTCCAAGCCCCACCCCCACCCCTCCTACCCCACCCCCGCCATGTTGCTGTTGGTAAGTCTCAGGTCCTCAGTGACTATTAGTCAAAGAGAGCAGTTTCAATACTATGAAAAGGAATGGGGATGTAGCTCAGTGGGAGAGTAATTCTCTGATAGGATGAGGATCTGCCTGTGACTCCAGAACACAACAAACATACACACACACACACACCTGAGCAAAGGAAATACATTCCCTGTTCTCTTGAGCTAACGTTCTGTTGGGGAGAGATGATGAATACAGATCCCACAGTGGGACAATGGGACTGTCTAAAGATGGCCACTGCGTCACCCATCTTACGGTCCTTAGGCCACGGTGTGCCCCCATCTTACAGTCCTTAGGCCACGGTGTGCCCCCATCTTACAGTCCTTAGGCCACGGTGTGCCCCCATCTTACAGTCCTTGGGCCACTGAGTGCCCCCATCTTACAGTCCTGGGGCCATGGAGTGCACCCATCTTCACAGTCCTTAGGCTCTTCTCACTCGTGATTTTGACACTTCTTCACTGAAGACTTCAGTCTGTGTCCCCTTGACCTCTGGACTGGATGAGCTGAGTGTGGTGTAAGGGATACTGTGTGACTTCTAAGGCTAGGGTATGAACAATGGTGCAGCTTCTGACTCTCGGCTGCAACGCTCGGTTTGGAAACCTGCAGCCGCCGCATGTAAGGACACTGCAATGTGAGAAAGCCTAGCCCACGTGGAGAAGCCACCCAGAGGGACCCCGAGACTGCCTGAAGAAAGCACTGTTTCGTCCTCCCTGGTACAACTTCAGCCATCTGGCAGCACCCGCAAAAGTCACCTGTAGTTTAAACCCTCCAGCTGAACTCTCCAAATGCCTAGCCCACAAGCCCTGTGGTAAAAGAAAACGATTGTGACCGTTTTAGTCTTGACGTGAGCAAGGGTGATGACGACTTGCACAATGGTACAGGTGATGAGAACTGGGCACCTGGGTTCAACTTCTGAAAATAATCTCAAATTAAGCTGGGTGTGGTGATACGTGCCTTTAATCCCTGTTTGGGAGGCACAGGCAGGCAGATCTCTGTGTGTTCTAGCCCAGCCAGGACTATATAATGAGATCCTGCCAGACAAGATGTGCTCATGGGGCAATAATGGAATGATTGTTAGGAGAGTAACCAACTACTTCCTGTTTGGGTTTGAGACCAGCTCCATAAGAGGTGATTCCTGCCTGGTACAATAAACCCGGTCAAAAGCCTATGGCTGAGGAGGTTATAGGCCCTGTGTGGCAGGGAGTGGGGAGCTACTGCTGTTGTTTTGATAAATGGACATGTCATCAAACTGCCTTCTGAATATGCTTGTACTCATAGATTAATGGTGTTCTCAACCTTGGTCAAAGAAGCTTCGTGCAGTCCATGTCGAGATGTCCCATTTAGAGCTGAACACTCTACTTAAAAGTTCTGAGAAAAGGTGAATTGAGTGTTCAGCTCTAAATGGGACATCTCTATCAACCTCCCCAAGTCTCAAGAAACACCATGGAAGATGGGGGAGAAAGAATGTGGAACTGAGGGATGGGGCAGAGCACTAGGAAATATTGTCCTTGGACATGAAATGACCATTGTATTCATGAACTCGTTTGTGGCAGCTCTGGTTATCTGCATAAGACCTACACAAGATTAAGCCAGTCAAAATCCAGCATGAACTGGGAGAAGAGGTCATAAGCCTGCACCCCAACTAAGGAGCTATTGACAGTTAATGGCATCTGGGGAAGGAGTACAGTGGCCAGGGCTGGAGTGTTCTAGTAGGTTGTCCATACTCTGGTGGATGGCCCAACACCCAGGCACACTTTTTTTTGTTGTTTTTGTTTTTATTTTTGTTTTTCGAGACAGGGTTTCTCTGTGTAGCTTTGTGCCTTTCCTGGATCTCACTCTGTAGCCCAGGCTGGCCTCGAACTCACAGAGATCCGCCTGGCTCTGCCTCCTGAATGCTGGGATTAAAGGCATATGGCACATTTTGGCAGCACTGATTGGACTCAGTGGGTTTTTTTTTTTTATTATTGTTTTGTTTCATATTTTATTACATCAATGACTTGAAAATTTTTATTTAACTTCAGCAAATATTGGAAATAGGAAAATGAATTCTGCAGAATTTCACAAATAAATTTCCCAATGTCCACTAACAAATTTTATAATTCAATGGCTAAGCGGTTATAATGCTATGGACATTCACCACAATGACTGTGCCTAACTAGGAAACAAGCAAAGAGAGACATGGAAATAATTCAGTGCGTTATTTTCTTTTTCTTTTTCTTATTGTGTTTGTTTGTTTGTTTGTTTTCCGAGATAGGGTTTCTCTGTGTAACAGTCCTAGCTGTCCTGGAACTCACTCTGTAGACCAGGCTGGCCTCAAACTCACAGAGGTCTGCCTGTCTCTGCCTCCTGAGTGCTGGGATTAAAATCGTGCACCACCACCACCTGGCTGGTTATTTTGTTTTTAAAAAAGAGGACATTAAAGTAGGAAGGGGACATGGTGGTGGTGGTGGGAACCTGAAGGCGTGGGAAAGGAGAGTTGTGCTTGGATATGTTCAAGATTCATTGTATACATTATGACATCATCAAAACGTAAATCTAAAATTCTTTAAAAAACAGGTCTGGTGGTGCATGCTCATAATCTCACCCCTGGGAAGGTGGTGCCAGGCATATCCCCGGAGCTTGCTGGCCAGTTAGCTAGGCTACTTGCTAAGCTTCCTGTCTCAAAAAATGAGGTGTACAGTACCTGATGAATGACACCTGAAGTTGTCCTCTGGCTCCATCATGTACCTGCACACACATGTTCATAAACACACACACACACACACCCCACAGGCACATGCACACACAAATACAGAAAATGCTCTCTTTGAGGACAAGCTTCTCAGGGGATAGAGTTGAGACAGTCTAGAAGCAGACTACTGGGGGAGGGGAGAGAGAAAGGATGTACAGACCAAAGTAGGGGAACAGAACAGAGGCAAAACCCAGAAAGTGCAAGGTCTAATATTTTACATTTGCAAAAGCAAAAAAGGGGAGCCTTAGAAATAAGACAATTTTATCATGATGTTTATTTGAAAGGATAAATAAGTAAAAATATATAGGCAATCCTAAAATATAAAAAAAATGAAAACATTAGAAATTCTGTAAAATAAAGTAGAATTGGCACATCTGACACCATTTTTTGTGCTACTATAACATACTGCTTGAAACTAGGTAATTTATAACAAAAAGATACTTGTTGTCTCACAGTTCTGGAGGTTGGGAGCTTCAAAAGCAAGATGCTAGCATCTGGCAAGGGCCTTCCTTTGTGTCTTGCTCTGATAGAAGGACTGACAGCCCACATACCAACTGCTCTTTATTAAGGCTATAAATTTACCTACTTAGAGAGTGGAGTTCCACAGCCAAAACAATTCCCAGCACTATCACAGTGGAAATTTCAACATGAATTCTAAAGGTAGAACCGTTCAAACCATAGAACTCCACCCCTGCACCCTTCTGAAAACTCATGTCCTTTTTAAATGCAAAATACATTCATTCTGCTTAAGTAGCTTCAAAAGCCTTAATTCATTTCAACTCCGATGTTCCCTTCAGCTTCAAACCTGTGAAATCAGACAAGTTAAATGCTTTCCAAGTGCATTCTTGAGATAGGGATGAGTTAGACATTCTCATTTCAGAAAGGAAAAACAGAAAACAAGAAAAGGGGTAAGAGGTCCCAAGCGAACTCAAAACTCCACAGGGGAGGCCACATAAGATCTCAAGGCCTAAGAGTAATCTTTGACTCTAGGTCCCACTGTCCCACTGTGACAGTATGTCAAGGCTCCTGACAGCTGTTTTGGGTGCAGCTGGTCTCCCTCCAGCTGGAGTCATGACTTGGCTTTTCTAGGCAGTCCTTTCCTGTTGGTGGTTCTGTAGTTCTGGGGTCTCAGAGGTGGTCTATCTCTATGATTCCTCTAAGAGTTCTCCTAGTGGAGGTGCTAGTCAGAAATGCTGGGGCAAGACAGAAAGACAGAAGGAATTATGGGAACATGAGATGGGCCCAAAGCTCCTTCTAGAAGCTGCTCTACATTTCTCACTGGCTAAGAGTCAAGAATAACAACCCAGTTGACAAAATCAGGGAAGATTGCCTACAGAGACAGCCATGCTTTTTCCCAGCGAGATCTCCAAGAATGTTCAGAAAAACAAATGCCCCATCATTGCTTAAAGCCAAAGCTGTCTGTGACCTGTACGTTTAACGTTATCAGCGCTCCTATCTGATCCTTAAGCCTGAAAGTACACCCCACAAACTTCTTTAGGATTGCATTTAAATGAGGAATTTTTTTAAATAAAAGAAACATAAGCCAGCTCATTTTCTACCTTAAGTTTAAAACTGTACTATATTCTCATACTGCTAAATCTTTGAATCTTGTTGTAAATTACATTCTTTAAGCATTGTCACTTCAAAAGCCACAAGAACATATACATGTGCATATATACATACATACACATATACATACACATTCTTAGTTAAGACACTTAGATGTTTCTCTCTAAATGCCCATGCTCAAACTTAAAGTGTATACTATCATTGCTTTAAAAATACAACTCTGATTCATGCTGATTCATTTTGAAATTCTTTTTTGGGGACCAGCCAGGTGGGCTCAGCAAGTAAAGATTCTTACCGCTAAGTTTGACAAGCTGAGTTTAATCCCTGAGACCCACATGGCGAGAGGAGAGAAGTCCCGTTATTTAACATCTGACCTTTGAAACGTAGGTGAGAAAGCCTTCACAGCTTTTGCAACCTGTGAGCTTGCAGGATTGGCACCAAGTGGCCACAAAGGTTTGCCCTGTGCACCTTCTATTGCTGCCTAGGTGGTCAGCCTCCAGCAACACAGGGCTTGAAAGGAATCCACAGCATTGGTGCATACTAAGACTTTCTATCTGAGGAGGTTAGGGAAAAACACACTCACACATTCTCTTGATGGTTTCCTTCTTTAGTCTTCTCTGTTCTTCTTTACTATATACTTTTTTCTACAGCTTATATACCCCAACAAAACCTTTCAGGCATCACAAGAATTACAATGTAGTTGCATTCCATTTTTCAAGTGAACAATTATAATGAATACAGGTAAAAACATGTTTTTCATCTCCCTTAAATGATTAAAAACAAAGTCACCCTGATAACCCACATACATTTACATCTAAGTAACTTGTTACAGATTAACAGAACATGAGCAAGCAGAAAGTATTTTTTCTCAGCCAACTCTTTCATTGGCAGGCTGTGTATTACAGTTACAAAGGAAGAATCAACCATTTTATTATTTATCTTGAAGGATAATATTATAAGGAATCTTAAAGGGATCACAAACCTAAACTTTTATGCATAAAAAACGGTCAGCTGTACTTTGAATCTTTAGAGTACATACCCATTCATCAATAGTTTCATATATCAGGAGATTGAGGGCAGGAATGAGTACAAGGAGTTAATCATCACCTTTGATCATAAACCAAACCTAGCAAGAAAAGTATGTCAGCTAGCAACAATCAGGCTGCTTTGTATTTTTGACCCCAATCTAATGAATCTATAACTCAGCTATATGTCCTTGTGAACTTTAGATTGTCTACTGGGGTTTTTCATCTTAAAACTATTATCACAACATCTGGTCTAACCTGGAGTTATTTAAAAGTTTTGTTTCAGCTAATGGTACACACTGAAACCTGTGACTCAGTCTTTCAGCATCAAAGTTAAAGAAATTTGAGCCAGCCTGGCTCCTGGGACTTAATTGTTTTTCTTAATCATTAACTTGAGCTGTGATCTAGTGCAGCTCCTTAGTGGGATCTCATAGGCTCTAGCTGTGCAACATTTCCTTGTATTTATTTTTATTCATCAAAACTCTGTATAAGCTATCATTATTATTATCAGTTAGACAATATCGCTTAGGGAGAAATCATCTCCATGACAATTCACAGATAAAAATGCCCACTGGACGGGATGTATCATGAGATAAACACACTACATTACAGGCAGTGGGGCTCTCCATGCCAGATACCAGAGAAAGATAGCAACAGCAAACAGGTAAAGGCACATCAGAAGCAAAGGACATTCCCGGGCCCGTGGTCTCAGAGCCTTGCTTAACCGAGATGACCCATCAGAGAGTTTCCTCCTGGTGGACTGACACCTACCTTCCTTGAGCTACAGTTGCTGCCTACTGAATTGAATTTATTAAGCAATGATAGTACACGCTTTAAGTTTAAGCATGGGCATTTAGAGAGAAACATCTAAGTGTCTTAACTAATTATGTGTATGTATATGTGCATATATGTGTATGTATGTGTATGTGTGTGTATATATATATATATATATATGATCTTGTGGCTTTTGAAGTGACAATGCTCAGAAACAAAATTCTGACATGGCACTAGCAACCTTCCTCAGTTGTGGCTAGGGCTACATGAGCCCCAGCTGATCCAGGAGACCCAGAGCAGAATCCTGGCACAGCCTTGGGCAGGGAACCAGCCATTCTGCCCACAAGAGCTTGGGCATAGTGAATCTGTAATGGGCAGGGCATTGATCATCTCTGAGATACTGTGTGTGTTGGGGGTGGGGGTGGGACATAGTACCTGGCTTCCTTCTAGCCTTAGTAGAGCTTTTGGTCACCCCTATAACAGGGCCCCAGACTTTAGAAGGCCCTCAGATCCTAGCACAACTGACTCCATGATGGCAGTGTCCTTGGGCTACAAAACAGCACGCAGACAGCACTGAGACAAAAGCCTAATCCATCAGAGTCCTTATAGTTCTGGGAAAGTCTCTAAATGTACTAACCTTGCTTTTTTGCCTCTATAGTTCCGTTTCTAGCTAGCTGTTCTTGTTCACAGAACATGGGTTTTGTGCTTAGAAGTTCATCCTGAAAGAGGATCAGTACTACACTGGGATCTTGAGCACCCAGTACAGTTGTCAGCTGACTAACAAAGACTTTCTGTTGGTTTAAACCCATGTCTGAGCAGTCTTCTCTGGTGGATACACCACATAACCTTCAGCCTCATTTTGTTTTTAAACTTACTTTTCCATTCTTCATTTGATTAGGCTGGTGTTTTTCACATCTTTTCAGCCTGTCTCTTTTTAAAAGATAAATTTAGTAAGGTGAGAGTGGTACACACCTTTAATCCCAGCATTCAAAAGGCAGTGAAATCCAAGATCAAAATTGACATGGCAGATAGTAGAGGGGCAAGGTGGAGGCTGTGTTGTGCAAAGGGGGAGTAGAGAACACAGGCCGCAAAGCCCTTATAGGCTGTAAGTCCATCCAGGAGGGCAGAGCTTCCATGGCTCAGCAGCTTTCCAAATGTGTCCTTTCCCAAAGCCTAATCCTAGCACAGAGAATCTGATGCAGGCCAATCCTCAGGTCAGCCTGTGCCACATGGCCAGACCCTGTCTCAAAATAACATTAAATAAAGGTAATTAAAAGTTGACACAGTGGTACACACCTTTAATCCCAATACTCAGGAGACAGAGGCAGATGCAGATGGATCTCTGTGAGTTCAAGACCAGCCTGGTCTACAGAGTGAGTTTCAGGACAGCCAGGACTATGTAGAGGGTCCCTGTCTAAATAAAATAAAATAAGAGAGAGAGAGAGAGAGAGAGAGAGAGAGAGAGAGAGAGAGAGAGAGAGGACATGTTTTGTTTCTAGGAAAACATTTCAAAGAACGTTAATAAAAGCATAGGAAATATTAAAAGTAAACTTAATCTAGAAATTTAATACATTATAATCATATCAATGGAGGGGGAAAGGCCTTAATAAAGAGCCTTGGGGTGAAGGATAGCTAACAGAGAAAGAAGCAATCTAATTTGGTGAGGGGAGGGAGGCGTTTTCAAGATAGGGTTTCACTGTGTAGTTCTGGCTATCTTAGAACTAGCTCTATAGACCAGGCTGGCCTCAAACTCAGAGTACTGGGACTCAATGAATCAAAGACCATATATTTGTTCTTTTTTTCTTCCATTTGTCTATTTGCTGTGCTGGGAACTGAATCCAATGTTGTTCGCATGCGTGGCAAACATTCTACACTGGAATCTCTTAGTTGGTGTGTTGAGGGGTTGGGTGGGATGTGTGTCTGTGTAATTGGTGACTGACCCCAGGGGTTTGCACATCAGGTAAGTGCTCTACTACTGAGTTATATCCTCAGTTCCTTAGTTGTATGTATGTGTGTGGCTGTGCTATACACAGGAACATGTAAGGAAGAAGACATTGAGTGTCATGCTCTATACCTTTCCATATTCCTGGACTTGGAGCTAGGCTGGCCCCCAACAAGCTCTCATGATACTCATATTTCCACCCACTACAGCCTTGGAGTTACTGCTGGCTTGAGGTATGCCCAGTTTTTTATGTGTGTGCCAGAAATTTGAATTCAGGTCCTCATGCTTGCACAATAAGTATGTTTGCTAACTGAGCCATATCCTGAGGCCTCCTTAAATTTTTTAAAGAAATGAAATTACATAAATAATAGAAGAAAATGTGATAAAATTCCTAAGAAATTTGTGAGGGATGTGAGGAAATGGGGAAAAGGTTAAAATTTGAAGCATAGAAAATATAATTTTTTGTAGAGCAAAACATATCATAAGCAAAAGAAAAAGACTTGAAAACCCATAGGAAAAATTTCCAATTCACGTTATAGAAAAGGGTTTTGCTGGGTGGTTGTGACACATGCCTTTCAAATCTTAGCACTTGAAAGGTGAGTTCGAGGCCAGCCTGGTCTACAAAGGGAGTTCCAGGACAGCCAGGGCTGCACAGAAAAACTCTGTCTCAAAAAAACAAAAACAAAAACAAAAAAAGGATGGGGGAGTATTAAATATCCAGTGGCGTGTTCCTGGTAGGGGTGGTTTATAGTTTCTCAACTTCCAGAGAGTAAATAGTCCTACCACAGTAACTTGACATCAACTATACTAGTGCTATATGAGCGGGAATAAAATTTCTGAAAATGTAACAAGCAGTCCTTGTGCACTGGCAGGGCCAGGTCCAACACACTGTTGCTAATGTCTCTAAAAGAGGGCCTTGAAAAGACCAAAAGAACAGGGAAAGCAGGATACAGGTGGAGAACAGGGCAGAGATACAAGCCGTTCACAGTCCAGAAGAAGAAAAGGAGGAGGAGGTTAAGTGTGGAGGAAGAAGAGAAGAGAAGAGGGGAGGAGGAGGAGAGGAAGAAGAAGGAAAGAAAGAAAAAGAGAGAGGGAGGGGAGGAGGGGAGAGAGAGAGGGAGGGAAGGAGGGAGATAAAGAGAGAGGAAGAAAGAAAGAAAGAAAGAAAGAAAGAAAGAAAGAAAGAAAGAACAAAAGAAAGAAAGAAGTAAAAGAATGAGAAGAATGAGTTTATGGGGCTGGGGGTGTAGTTCAGTTGTCAGAGTGCTTGCCCAGTGTGCATGTAGCCCTGGGTTCAATGCCCCATACCACATAAGAACTGGGCATGGTGGCACACAGAAGTAAAGGAGTCAAAGTTCAAGGGCTGCAGCTGGAAAGACGGCTCTGTGGTTAAGAACCCTGGCTACTCTTCCAGAGGACCTGAGTTCATTTCCTAGCACCCACATTAATGCTCGTAACTCCAGTTTTAAGGGATATGATGCCCTCTTCTGGACTCTAAGGGTACCTGTACTCATGTGCACACATACACATATACATGCATAAGTAAAAATAGTAATAAATATTTTTAAAAGACCCTCTGTTATGTTCATAATAAAATAAATGCAAATAAAAACTAATTGAGTAAGGATAGAAAAACAGAGGAAATTAATGGGATGTGGAAAAAAATAAACTCCCCATTATAGAGCCTTGTTGAAGTCTCGTCAGCTAAGAATCGATAATACCAGCATCATTAACATTTGCTGTGAAGGCTGTAAATGTAAATGTCTATTCCTTGTATGCAGAGATACTTTAAAACAATATGGTTAATATAGTAATGAACTCATGTGTAGGACGTGAGCATTTGTGAACTGCAAAAACGACCTATTCCCTTCCCAAATGTTTTCTGGAAATCTCACAAACAAGACAATTTATGACATTACATACAGTGAACTTCCCAAGCAACTCTTTTAATCCAGGCTTTTACCTCAGCAGCAGCAATCATGTCTGGAGGATCTGGGGACCCACCCTGTGATCACATTCAAATTTCTTGCAAAACTTTAAAGCTAATAACATCAAAAGTCACCAAAATCTGGCCAGTGAGATGGCTCAACAGGTGAAGGGGCTCAGTTTGAACCCTAAGATCTACATGGTAGAAGAAGAGAACTGACTGACCTCCACACATACTGTGGCAATGTGCACCCTCATTCCCATCCCCACACAATAAATATAATGTAACTTATTTTTTAATCACCAAACTCCCACACATATATATTGTTATAAAGGCAATGACTCCTTTTAGAAGGACACACCCACACTCTTGGGTAGCCTGACTTGTTCTCTGAACTCTTCTCTGTTACCCCTCTACACGTTTTAATCTATATTAAAAATCTCTTTTAGGGCTGGGAATGTAGTTCAGTGGGGGAACGAATGCCTGGCATGTGTGAGGCCTTAGGTTTACTCTCCAGGACGATTGGGGAGCGTGGCGGGGGGGTGAAGGGAGTCTCTTTTAATAAACCGCATCTTTTAATAAACCGCAACTCTGTTCTTGAATCAGCTAATCCTGGCATTGTTTTCTGCAGGGAAGTCGAGGCTGACCTTTACCTGGGAGGAGGGAGGTGACAGCTCAGACCAATGCAAGCAGCCTCGTGGCACTGTGTCTCAGGTTAAGATCCGCCGCCACTGCTGACAGTGAATTACTGTCTCAGCTGTCAGGTTAGCACAGGTCTGAAAGTGAAGAACACCACGCATCCAGAAGGCAGTGGAGAACAGGTACTCATATTTTGTTAAAGGAAATGAAAAATGATGCAATACATGGAGAAGAAATTTGGTAATACTTAGCAAAATTTCATAGATACATACCTGTTAATCCAAAAACCCCACTTCTAAGACTCCCTAGCAGACTGGGCATGCTGGTACGGGTTTTCAATCCTAGCACTTGGGTGACTAAAGCAAGAAGACCGAGAGTTCAAGGCTAGCCTGGGCTACTTAGAGAAACCCTGTCTCCAAAAGAAAAGAAGAATCTTGGCAAAAACACAAAAAAGGAATCCTTAATTGGTTGAAATAATAGAAGACTTGGAATCCGCAAACCGATTCATCATAGATGGCTCTGATCCATTCATATACTGGAATAGCATGTACTTGTGAAAACAAGTGAGAAACATCTCTGTGTACTGATATGTGTATCATATATGTTTAAAGTTGTAAAACTGAAATTCCCAGAAAAACTGAAAGCTATACCTATGTTAAAGATGCTAGAAGGCAGCTGGGAGGTGGTGGTGCACACCTTTAATCCCATCACTCGAGAGGCAGAGGCAGGTAGGTAGATCTCTGAGTTTGAGGACAGCCTGGTCTACAGAGCAAGGGTCAGGACAGCCAGAACTACACAGAGAAACCCTGTCCCAAAAACAAAACAAGAACAAAACAAACGAACAAAAACAATAGAAAAAGAAAAAGAAAAAAAGATTCCAGAAGGATAACAACGGAACTTCATGATCTGGGAGAGCGAGACTGTTGAAGACCAGGCATTGGAGCGATGTCTCAGTGAGTAAGAGCACTTGATATACAGACATGAGAGCCCGAGTTCAGATCCCAGCACCGTGTGAAAAGCCAAGCGTGGTCACAGGCACCTGTAATCCAGCACGGAGGAGGTGGGAGTCGGGTACGGAGACAGGTAGAGCCTGCTGCTCAGCCAGCCTAGCGAAAGCCAGTTAGCTTTTGGTTCAGGCTGCTTTGTCTCAAGGGAATAGGCAGAGCAACAGAGAAAGATGCCTGACATCCCCAGCTGGCCTCTGTGCACACATACATGCATGCCCGCCCCACACACATACACACACATGCACACTCATGTACACATCCTCACACACACAAAGAATGTTACAGACCAGAGCAAAATATCTTAGGCTATTTTTAGTCCTTTTGAAAGCCATTTATTGCCCATTCCTGTGTCTGGCCCAGTATGTATTCTTAATGGACCACTGGTTTCCACCAGCCCAAAAGCTAAAATCTGAGACCTGTAGTAGAGGCTTCCTGGCTTTGCTGTAGCCCGCCTACCTGTTGTCCCCACCAGTGTATTTGCCAATTGCCTTGACTTATGACATTGTTTCATAACTAATAAATCTCATGTAATCCTTTGCAGTGGAATGTATCTTTCTGGGAAACCTGAATCCCAGTTCCTGGGCTGTGGTTACTCACATTTGGCTCCAAAATAAACTATCTATTCCACATGCAGCAAGAACTGGGTTTTGTAACAACAGGGGGGTGGAGTGAGAAGTTTCTCCATGCTGCTTAGGGACTAATAGTGGACATTCAGAAGAAGTCTGTTCACCACCCCATACAGCAGCTGAGGACATACACCTGTGGAGAACGTCACACAGAAGTAAAAGGGATTCTGAAGAGGCCTAACGTAACATGAGTGCAGCCATGACAGGCTGCAGACTGACAATCCTGAAACTAGGCCTTACCCTTATAGCCAGGAAAAGCCACAAACTATACCCTGTGGGAGACCAATCAGAATTGAGACAGACAAGTCCCAGATGTGATATGGCTGGGCGAAAAAAGGCAATAAGGCAGGAGGAGACAGAAACTCAGCCCTTTCGGCTGAGGACTCAGGGGCATTCAGTCTGAGGATTCGTGGAGACAGGATCTTCTCTTTTCGCCTGAGGAGCTGGCGAGGTGAGAAGTGGCTGTGGCTTGTTTCCTCTGATCTTTCAGCATTTGCCCCAACATCTGGCTCTGAAATTTTATTATAAGACCGTTTAGGATTTGTGCAACACTGTATAGATAGGGGCTGGATAGATAGGACTGACTGCTCGTTTGGGTTCAATTCCCAGCACCCAAATGATGACTCAAAGACAAATGTAGCTCCAGTTCCAGGGGTCCTTGGCCACTGGACACACAAGCAGAACACACACACACACACACACACACACACACACACACACACACATACACATACATGTGTGAGGCACTTATACACATAAGATAAAAATAAAAAAAATAGGACAAAATTAAACATTGCTGCCTGGGAAAGGAGAGAATGGAGATAAGGCACAGGTTTGAGACTAAATTCCTGTGTGTGTATGTGTATGTGTGTGTGTGTGTGTGTGTACCAGCGCTGGTAGTGGAATCCAGACTCTTGTGCATAAAATGCAAGCATTCTACCATTGAATTACATCACCAGCTATATTATTTTTGCTTGGTTTGGTTTGGTTTGATGTGTGTGTGTGTGTGTGTGTGTGTGTGTGTGTGTGTGTGTGTGTTTCTGAGAATGGGTGTGTTTGTGTGAAGGCCAGAGGACAACCTCAGATGTTCTTCAGGTACCATCCAGGTTTTGGAGGGAGCGACAGGGTCCCTTGTCAGCCTAAAACTCCCCAAGTTGGCTAGCCAGCAGACCCCAGGGATCCGCTGGTTTCCACTTTCCCAGAACTGGCACTGGGTTTACAAGCATACACCGCCATGGGTGTTTTTTTTGTTTTTGTTTTTGTTTTTGTTTTTGTTTTTTACATGGGTTCTGGGGATAGAACTCTGGTCCTTATGCTTGTTGACTGAACCATCTTTCCAGCCCTGCGTTTTGGTCTTTAAGTTAGTTTCGTTAATTGCACAAGATTTTATTTCTTAAAATGTTCCAAACATAAGCTCAAGGTCCTGCTCCCTAGAGGAGATCTCACGTATTCCTCTGGGGGCAATGTTTCTTGAAATTCAAGTTCCTAGATCATATAGGACAAGCTGAGAGTCCCAGGGCAAGACAACAAAGCTTTTTTAGCTTCATTCTTCAGGTTTATGGAACAGAGGGGGGCAACACCTTATGGGGCCATTGGGAGGCTTGTGTAGATTTTGTGTGTAAAATGCTAAACATAGGAAGCATCCCTCCTGTCCATTTCCCAGAGTCCTTCTCTTCCCTCCCTTTCACTTACCGTCTTTTCCTTCAATGAATTAAGAAGTGCTGTGAAAAAGGAAAGGGAGGTGAGAAGGAAAATAAGTCTGTGGACAAGTATTTTAAACATTGGCCACTCTTTTAAGTCCCTCATTCCAGCCTCCACTACAACCAAGATCCCCTCCAAGCTACACGAGGTGCGGACACACAGTGCACAATGGGAAGGCTGAGTCTGGCAAGTCCTGGTTCCATGGGAAACTTGCACGTAGGGCGGGGCAAGCGCTGACCACATCTGAGCCTCACGTCTCTCAACAGTAAGTCAGAGACCACGGCTGTCCAGCCTCATCATACAGACACTCCCGTCACTCTGTGAATGGGAGACCCCTCGTACAAATAGTCACTTTAGGCAAGTTGTGTGATCCACTGAGAATTCTCCACCCTCTCTTCCCTTCTCAACCTTTGAACCAAGGGTTAAAGATGGCCATTTAGACAACTATGTCAGCACTTTCAGAGATTAACACCTCGAGATAACCTGGTAGAGTTAGTCTAATTAGCCCCAACAGATAGCAAAATCCGAACACTTCGGGGAATAAATAGGGAGTTCAGAACGGAATGTGATGGGAGAGAGGCAGGGGCAGGAAAGTCCCTACCAGTTTCAGGCCAGCCTGGTCTACATAGAGAGTTCTGGGTCAGCCAGGGTTACATATAAGACCCTATCCCAAATAAACAAAGCACAGAAGGAAGGTAGAGAGCCACTGCCTTGGGTTCTAGAGGACCTACAGAGGAGCCTTTTGGAGGTCTCTTCACATGTTAGCTGCCTTTCTTCAGGGAGTCACTTCCTGACTTGGGGAGAGCTGCATCTCCCATCTAGATGTCCTAATAAAAAAGCCTTGTTCGGCCCCTGGGTCTAGGCTTCTGTCTGTATTCTTGGGTCCGAACACCCAGCTCCAGCAAGTGGCAATTGTACTGGGTAACAGCACTCTTATCTCAGTGGCACACAACAAAACACACTTGTTTCTTAGCTGGTGAGTCTTTGCATTGGTGGGGCCCCTCTCTGGATTGGGGGTGCAGGTCCAGTCTAGGTTCACTTTGCAGTCTTCTTCAGTCTAGGCCTCAACAAGGGCATCACTGATGAATAGCATAGCAAAAGCGAGTTGGACAAGCTTTCTTGGCATGTGCAAAGCTTCATCTCATGTCACCTCCACTAACATGATAGTGGTCAACTGCAGCCATGGACTGTTCCTCTGTTAAGGAAGGTATTCTGGCTGTACTAGTGCAAGGCTTGGGAGAGGACCATGGAAACAAATGCAGGGAGTGAAACATTTGGATTGAGACGTATACTGCTAGTGAAATCTATTATTATAATAGATCCTAAATTATATATCATAAAAGATATAATGTATGGTAATAATGATTACATTATGCCCAATTATTCATCATTTATAAATATATCTCTAATTTATTATAAATGATACCACAAAGTGATGAAATGGTAACTAACATTTACTGAGTCTTCTGTGTGAGCACTTTGAAAACATACTTGGGATAAATTAACTCATTTACCACTCACAGCAATACTGTGACGGGGATAGCATTACAATCTGTATTTCACAGATGATAACCAAGACACAGCAGGGCAAGGGAAAACCCAGATCACCCAGTAAATGACACGGGACAACAGCGGCAATTATGAGGGCAAATTTTACACTTTCCCTTTTCCTTTCGTGTCCCCTCCTCCTCCTGTCCTCCCCTGCCCAGCTAGTCCCCTCCCACCGCCCTCTAACCACGCTGAGGTCCCTCACCTAGGCCCATTCACCCATCCCTGACTCCTCCTGTCCACTGCTCCTTCACTCAGCTCTACCAGCTTCTCCTCCCTTGTCGCCCTCACTCCACTCAGGACTCAACACTTCTTTCCCCAAGATCTGCTGTCAGCCTTGGAAATCTTGGTTGAGTCACTCACTCTCTT
>NC_081416.1:32759240-32815788 GCF_949786415.1 Peromyscus eremicus | reverse complement strand
AGAGGCCTCCTCCCTGCTAGCCCTTCCCACCACACTGTACCTCATAAACATGCTGAGGTTCCCTGTTGTAGCCACAGTGGTAGGTTAGAGAGCCCCACCTGATCCCCAGCTCCACTGTCTGTGTGTCTGTCCTTTCTTCATCCCCTCGCTGTCCCTAGCCAGGGTTCTGGGACCTAAGCTGAGCCCAACTCCACACTGAGAGGCTCAGACCCCAGGGTCTCCAGGTCAGCAAGTCGTCAGAGGCGGCTGGGAGATGAGCATTCTGTGTCCTTCACCACCCTGTGATGACTCTGTTCATTTGGGCACAAGGCCCTGAGGCTGCTGACACAGTACCTCATGAGCCTCTGCAACCCCAGTCTCTACAAAAGAAGATTCGGGAAATGAGCGTCCTCTATTGAGCAAATAATTGAATTGTGGAGTAGCAGATAAAGTAGCATTTGTGAATCAGCCTTTCAGATTTTTCAAATATTCTCTTTTCCATACCTGACTCAGAGTTCGGACACCAAGACGTTGCTGATTTTTAACATGTCACTTAAACCAGAGGGGCCAGTAGGCCCTGCTTTACTCTAGACACTCAAGTGAAGAAATTCTGTATACGTTATAAACTATAATCCATAAAGCCCTACGTTGTGAGCCAGGGCTCTGAGCATTCAGGTCACACAGCTAGGAGACTGACTGGCTCCTGCTGGGAGCTATTTACTCTAATTTCCACACTGCTCCATCCTCTAGAGTTGCATAGCTTTGAAGAACAGGCTGCCATTTAACTCTGCTACCTATGTCCATGAGAGAGAAGTTTACATTGAAGTGTCATCCCGCTCCTGCCTTGCCGAGTTGGAGATTACCACGTGAGCTTGTCTTAGAAGGCCGACAGAAGTCGCATCTTGAAGTCTGGTAGCCTCACCTTCCTTGTCTCCCTCTGATGCAATGATTGCTGTGGACATCCATTGCATGAGTTCCCTAACGCCGATCCACCAAATTAGCTGCTCCACAACCACCTGAGAACCTTCGAGAACTGCAGACTCCTGAGGCTCAGCCACAATGTCTGGGTAGTACCCTGGCACCTCTGTGCGTTCCAAGTTCCCTGAGGGGATTCTGAAGAGCAGCCAAAAGCCACTAACTTGAACCGTTTACGGAGCCACCGTGGACTTGAGAGCTAAGTATGAGTCAGCTGCCCTCCCCCCCACCTTTGCCTGCATTTGAAGAGTAATCATTGCTTCACTTTTCCTTTTTAGCTGAACTGAAACCTGAGAGTCACTGGGAGAATCTAATTCCATTCACCTGAGTGTAAATCTAAACGTTGACCCCAGCCCTTTATCCACTTCCAGGTCTAAAGGCTAAGGGATATGGACCCAGGCAGCCGGAACTGTATTCCCGTCTCAGTTTGGTTCCCGGAACATGTCATAGCCCTGGCTAGCCCTGGTGAGGGAAACTCTGGGGAGATGGCTGCCTCTGAGGGTCCTTCAGTCCCCAGATTGACTCTCAGCCCTGCAGTCTTTCTCTTGCTCCTCTAAACCCTACAAGCAACCTCAGGCCTGGCCCAGCGTGGTGCTGGAGGTTGGGGGCTCCTCTGCAGCTCTGTCTGATCTCCTTGAATAAAAACTCATAAATACACACAGACATCCACACAAAACTGAGGCTGTGAGCACAAACCCGGACTGTGGAAGGGATTAGGACGAGGACCAGGACGCTAGCCAAGCCAATCTTCCCTCCCCAGCTGCTACTGCTTAGTCTCTCGAATAGAGACCGGTGAAGGAGAGAGGGGGGAGGGGCACAGTGGCCACAGGAGCTGCTTCCTGGTTCTTCTCACTCTATAACCGCCATGAGGTGACACAATTCATTGAAGTGTTTATTTTTTAAAGTTGCCACCAGCAGTCGGTCAAACTCTCCTAACCTGTTGAGTAGAGAGAGACCTTCATCATCTCCCAACCTAAGCTCATCATTTCCAGGCCTCTTGTTACGACTCAGCCTAGTCTCATGTTTTCTATCGACTCTTGGGATGTGATTCACATACAACACAGTTCATCCATGTAAATGGTTTTACTGCTATGCACGGAATAGTGTGATCTATACTACAATCAAATTGCAAACATTTTCATCCACAAATGAAACTATGTACCCTTTAGCAGTCCCCCATGATGCTTTCCTTATTAAGCAATCATTCAGTATTCTCTCTCTATGTGAACTTATCTACTCTGGGTGCTTCATGGGTATGGAATTATATGACATGTGGTCTTTAGTGCCCAGTTTCTTTGTCATAGAATGCTTTAAAAGAATATCGTACTGTATCCATACCATACGGTGTCATACCATCACATCACATGTCAGTGTGTCATTTATTCTGAGGACTGAATTACAGGCCATCGTATAGAACACCGTGTTTGGTACTATTTCTGTGTTTAGGTTATTTCCACTTTGACTGTGAATAATGCTGCAGTGGACGTTGACGTAGACCGTGTGTGGCTGTATATTTTCACTTCTCTTGTCACGTATACATTGCTATGAGTAGACACTAGGTCCTCAGGGACTTATGATTTGAGGAACTGACCGAGTCAGTCCTATTTAAAGTCCAATCCTATATCTTTTCGACTCACACTTACTCCCAGAGCAAGCTAAGCTTCTAGCTGTCCTGCCTCGGGGCAGAAGAGAGACATGGCCGTCTTAGTCTGTTTCCGTCCACTCTTAGTGGCCTTGGAGCCCTGTCTCCCTGTGCCCCGGGACTCCTTCCTTCTGCACTGTTGCAGTGGGTATTGGGGTTTTGTAGTTCCTGTGGTCCAGGCCTGGGAGCAAAGGTGTTCCCATTTCCTTAATCCCTGTGAACAACCGCAGCTCCCTTTACAAGCAGGGTGGCAGACCTCCCCACTTCAGAAACATCAGGCAGCAAGTCTTTGCAGCACACTCTCAGACTTCAGGGCAGTGCATCCAGCACCCCATCCTCTGTCCAGGAGTGGGGGGAGAGAGGACGGCACAAGTCCTTTCTAGGCTCCTAGAAGCTTCTATCTGTCACATGAGTCCCCTCCTCTAGTCTCCATTGTTGAAGGCCAGGGGGCAAGTTCCATCTCTTCTCCCTGACTTCCTGCTTGACCTCTGACCCCTGCTCCTGAGCCACCTTCTGGAGGAAGCAGGTCTGACAGGAGGAGTTCAGTGGCTTGCCTTTTAGCCAGGAGCCATGGCCTTAGTTATTTTCTGTTCGCCATGCGGGTGTGGTGGAGTTGGAGCAGGAAAGCACTTCCCTAGCGCCGGGCACCAAGCCCGCCACTTAGAATACACCTCCCTTAGCTTTCGGAGTCTTTGTCAGTGGATGAGCCAGATCTGGATTCTGGTCCTGAAAGGAACATCTCAGCTGCTTTAGACAGAGTGTTAGCCTATGCCTCTCTCTCCCTCACCTCAAGATCATCGGGGCCTCCCTCGGAGGAGAGCTTGGAATTCCAAGTCAGTTTGCATCCAGAAACTGACTGGCCTCCAGTTCCTGGGCTGTAATACAAGAGGCCGGTTTTCAGGCAGATTTCCAGGTGTGAACCTCCGTCTTCTCTCTGTCCCCAGCTGCTTATGACCATCCTTCTACCCACAAGTCCCCATCTTCCAAAGGAGGCTAGCCTTGCTCCTTTCTATCACGTTCCAGATAAAACCCCCACCTGAATCTTGGTTCTGGACCTGGGGAAAGTTGAGAAGACAGTCTAGAGTAGGTGCTGGCTCTTCACAGGTCTCATGGCTTCTCCAGCTCTTGCCCTTTGGTTATTTCTCCAAAGCCACATTTTTTTTTTCATCTTCATGCTATGTGCTTAGGCCAATCAGAGTAGGCAGGGTGGACAGATGATTTCAGAGCTGTGACTATGCCAAGTCCCTGCCGTGTGACAGACACCGTAACGTAACGGACACATCTGTCATGTTTGTTAGGTGGCTTCAAGTTCCATACACTGAACAGCATTTCCATGACGGTGCATTTAGAATAAAATGTCTTAGGGGAGGGCAGAAATGGTGTGGCCTATCCTCTCTCTGCTCTGTACTAGCCTGATAAACGATATAATCTCTCTTACTTCCGCTTTTCTCTGTACAGAATGGAAGACTGTGCTAAGTTTTGTACATGGATGAGATCATTTTCATGCATATTATAATGGCATCTTTTTTTTTTTTTTTTACCTAATTTGTCATTTTTTATTACCAGGCATCCATACAATGTTGGAGGGGTCTAATCCCAATCTCTCTCTCCCTCTCCCTCTCCCTTCTTTCTCTGCCTGTTGGAGACCTCTGGGAACAAAGCAAAGAGCTTATGGGTGTTTCTAATTTAAGAACTTCACAGTTTTGTGTTCTTTATTAAATAATTGAAAACATAGGAGTCGTTTGGGAAGTTCTTAAAGTGTTTTCTTGTTCTTGTTCAGCAATCTAGCAGTACTCTGCATTCTTTTTTTTTAAAGTTATTTCTGCGTATTTAAAAGAGTAATTCATGTTCATAGCAGGCAGAAAATACAATATAATGGGGCGGGGGAGGGGAGGGCGACTGCAAACTGCAAAGCCACCCCATGTGTCTCCCCCACCCCCAGGAATGCTCTGTAGAGGCTGCAGTATCTGTCCTCTCTGACATTTTTCTAGACATACAGATTTATGAAGCAGGCCAGCGTGCCGAGACGCCAGCTTGAGTTGCTTTGGCTCTGCTCTGAAGAGATCTGGGCTTTCCCTGCCTCAGACCTGTCCAGAAATGACTGAGGACTGAGAGCTGAGTGGGCGCTGGAGCAAGTTCAGGAGGCTGGAAGAGTGGATGACACATGCGTCACTCCTTGGGGGTGGGCTGAGGATTCCATAGATGCTAAACTCCTGGAGCCACACAGAGAGTGTGCATCTTAGAGGCACGAGTGGGAGGTAGACCTTAGAGCAAGGACTGAGGACTGCTTCCCAGACAGGGCCCCCCTTATTAAGGTCCCCCCTTTGTTTGTAGTTGAGGCAACCATTCCTTTTTGTAATCATTCCTTCTTACTCAAGGGAGAGAGTAAAGTAAATATTTTTTTTAACATTTAAAAAGCATGCAGACAAGTAAAGAAGAGCCCTGCCTTTTCAGAAGGAAAACCAGAGGTCAGAGAGACAAGAGGAGAGCAGAGAGCAAGACAACCCATGACCTGGCTGCCTGCAGACCTAAATCTCTGCCAGCCACCCCGCCCTCAGGTGTAAGGAGAAGGCAACTGCCCCCACATCTGCTCTTACTTTGGTCTTTCTTCTTCTCACCTTGTTTAAATCTTGCCCTGCTCAGCTTCATAGAATGACAGGGCCACTCAGGCCTGAGCTCAAATCTAGCCATGCACCTAGAAAACGTTGCTGTTCTTGGTCATTCCTTCTTGTGTGGAATGGGTTCAAGAGTTTCTGGGTTAGAAGTGGCTTCAAGAATGAGATAAGATACTATGGTTGGTTCATGTCCCTCAGTCACACCCACCTAGATACTGTGGTGAGTTAGCTCCCCACCCCCCACCTCTGATCATATCCTAGACCTAGAACTTCCGAATTTACTTGGAAATTGGAAATTTATAGATAAAATTATAATGGATCAAAGTGAACACTAATCCAATGGCTGATGCCTTTATAAAAACAGGAAACACACTGAGATACACAAGGGATAAGCACTATATGAAGATAGGGAGTGATGCTATACATAGCAAGGGATGCTCAGGATTGCCAAGTGGCTACTTGGTGGGAAACAAAAAAGACACTGGGAAGTGTTCTCATATTATTTATTTTTCTGTTTCTAAGTGTGTGCGTGTGTGTGTGTGTGTGTGCATGTGTGTGTGTATGTGTGTGCATGTGTATGTCCATGCACCAGTGTGCACGTATGTGGGCACACTTTTGTGTGGATGCCCATGAACTTGTGCTTATGACTGTGGAAGCCTGAGGTTGATGTTGGGAATCACCATCAACGGCTCCTCCATCTTATTCAATGAGGCAGGGTCTCTCATCCAAAGCTGGAGCTTGTGATATGATGTCTCGACGCCAGCTTGCTGTGGTGATCCCCTGTTACATGTGGACCAGGGGCACAGCAAAGGACAACTGACAGGGCCATTAGCTCTGGGGTGACTGGCAGGGGTGTGACTTGGGAGCAGCTACAGACAACGCAAGGGTGCTGAAGGCAAAAGCGAAACTCGCTTGCAGGCAGCGTCCTCTAGTTCCTCAGAAACCTTTCTGACTGAATCACAACATCCCCCTTTTTTTTCTTCTTAACAGGAAAACAGAACTTCAAGGATCCCAACTGCATCTTTTTTTCTGAATATCATCTCAAATGTAGGCATACTTCTATCTCACCCTCCTGTCTTACAATTAGAGAGAATCACTTGCTCTTCCCGATGTGGACAGTTTGGGTTGTTGGTGTCACGGGTGTTGTTGATGTCATTGGCTTCAAGGGAACCTGAGGCAAAGGGCTACTGTGAGATGCTTTTTCTTTGCTTGGGGAGCTGTGCCAAGTCCTGCTGTGAGTACGGAGGGCGGTGCATTGAGAACGTCCCTTACTATCTTCGTTTGTGTAGGTGAGTCTGCCATGGTGGGAGAGACAATGAGCACACTTTTTCTTCAAGTCACAGTCTGTCTGAGAAATTGTGCTAACGGTGAAATTTCTATCTCCCAAACATCAGGGTTTCTCTCACTCTTCCCATTGTTTCTCATTCTTGTTCAACCTCTTTATGTGGCAAAGAACTTTCTGCATTAAAAAAAAAAAGTTTCACTGTAGAGAAAACTATTCTTGTTTGGGGTTTAAAAATTTTTTTATTAATATGGTTCAGTGGTTGGGGGGTGATATAGCACATGTGCTGAGGTCAAAGGGCAGTGTGGTGTACGTTCCATCTTCCTACCTTTACTTCATAGGAATGAAACTTGGGCGTGGAAGGCAAGCACCTTTACCACCAAGCCGTCTCAACAGCCTCAGAAACTATTCTTGAGATCGCCTCCCTCAGAGCTTTTGAAGGGTTAGCAGTTTAAAATTTTTCAAAATCTGTTTTTCTATAACTGACATCTGTGGGTGATTATCCTTTTGAACAGCAGTCAATATTCCCAGCTGGCCTGCGTTTACAAAGCAAGGCTCCAAGAGTACACTATTAGGGAGAGAATTTTTTTTTAATGATTATATTCCATGAACCTACACATTTTTCTTTATTTTTAACGTGAAATTATAATATAATTGCATCATTGCCCCTTCTTTTCCCTTTCTCAAAATCCTTCAGATACCCCTCCTTGATCTCTTTCAAATTCAAGGCCTCTTTTTCATTAGTTATTGTTATAGGAATATATATATATATACATTTTTTTCCCTAAATACAGCCTGCTCAGTCTGTGTAATTTTACTCATATGTGTGTTTTCAGAGCCGACCATTTGGTATTGGGTAACCAATTGATGTGCCCTTCCCTGGGGAAGACTATTTCTCCCAGTCTCAGCAGCCCTTAGTTGCTGTAGTTCGTTGTGTAGGGTTGAGGCCTTATGGGTTTTCTCCTTTCTCCTTTGGCGTGTCCATTGTCCTTACTCAGCTCCTATTTAGGCAGTCGTGTTGCTGAGCCTTTATGGGCATAGATTCTGACATTTTTAGAGGATACAATCTCATAGCAAACTCTCTAACCCTCTGGCTCTCACAATCTTTCTGCCATCTTCTGTAGTGGTCCCTGAGCCTTAGATGCAGAATGTTTTGTAGACGGATCCTTTGGAACTGGTCTCCACAACTCTGCACTAACCACTATTTAATTAAAAAAAAAAACCATGATTGCAGCCTACTAATTAGCTTATTTTTTTATATAAGACAATCAGAGGAGAGATAGCAAAATTAAGACTGCACTAATTGCTATTTATTGACACATTTAAGAGGAAAGCTGTGACAGTGGGTTCTTACATGGTGAGACAGTGGTGAAGCTTGAGAGAGATTTCCTGCTACTCAAGACTTCTAACCTTGAAATTTTAGGACTCTGTAGAAGGAGATGACAGGTAAAAATTGCCAAAATGCAGAGTAAAACTATTCAGTGGGAGCAGCAATCAGTTGTATTGGGAGTCAAATGGCAGCTGACCTGCATGTTCTACAAACTGCCTTCCAAGCTGAGGTCCCATGAGCGATTGACAGCATTGCTCTTGCAATGGAAAAGCTGGTCTATTTGTCTTCATTGCTTGAGCTCTTGCCTTCAACTTGCTCGTCCTTATATGATGCTTCTGGGTGTCTTCAGATTCCATCTGTGAGCCTTTCCATTGATTTGGAATACCTTGAGTTTCTCTGAATTCTGGGTGCCTTGCACAGTGCCTGCCTGTGATGGATATTCCAGTTTGTCAACTTGACTACATATGGAATTAACTAAAACCCCCAAATGTAGGGATTTTTGCTTAAATTTGAAGTGAGAAGATCTACTTTTAATCTGGATTTTTAAGGTGGGAAGACACACTTTTAATCCAGATCCAACCTGGGCCATGTCTTCTGCTGGAAGCCTTTATAAGGACATGGAAGAAGGAAGCTTTTGGTCTTTGCCTGTTTGTTCTTGCCTCTCTATCAAGTCCATTTCTTCACTTGCATAGAGCTGACTTCTTCAGGATTCCAGCATATACCGAAGACCAGCTCAGATATCCAGCCTCTTGGATGGAGCAAATATTGGATTCCTGGACTTTCCATTCACAGCCAGCCATTGTTTGATTAGCTGGACCACAGTCTGTAAGTCATTCTAATAAATCCCATATATATATATATTCTGGTACTCTAGAGAACCTTAATATACTGGCTGTGAGCACAGGAGCTCGCTAGATGCTATTGGATTGCTGTTTTAATTTATTCAGTAAAATGGTAGACGGACCACTAGAAATGAAATGGCATCTACAAGGGAAAGTTTGATGGTGATTTGAAAAGAAGATACTGGAAGTATCCCCAGATAGTGCCGAGGTACCATGCCCTGGGGTACCACGCTTCAGGCTTGATTAGCCTTCCAAGACAGTTGGCAATGTGTTCTTTGACTAAGGCAGTTTCTTCAGTCCCCAATGTTAGCTGACATTTTCCTGTTGGAAATGACTTCTTTGTCTAGCCCTAACATGTTCTGGCCTTCAGACCCCAGTCATCCCTGCCGCTTCTCTTTTTCTCACCTGTATGGTTGATCAGTTGCCAATTGTTTTGTCAACAGTTCCGTCAAGGGTCTTACAGTTTCTCCTTTCTCTTGCTTCCTTCTTCGGACTCTAAACGAAGACTTTATGATCGAACATCTAGAAGAAGACAAACGACCCTCTAACCGAGTGACCATCCTTCCCCCAGTTCTGTGCGCGCACACGCACGCCTGATTTAATCTTTTCCCACACTCTTTTGGCATTTTAACTACTTTTGGACGATGGGCACTACAACCTCATTCTCACCTCTGCCTGGCACCGAGCATATGATTGTTTCAGTTTGAATTTCAGAAACCACTTTAGTCTGTTGGGTCCCCTCAGCTTTCCTGTGCATTTGCATTTCTAAGGCTTCGTGTCTCCACTTCCCAGGTGCCTACCCAAATTTTCCAGAGCTTTAAAAACCACTTCAAGGCCCCCAACCCCAGAAAGTCTCCCTATCTGTAGGCAGTTTACATGGAGCCCACCCTGTTACCACGCCTTTTAAACCAGCTCCTACTTGAGTGTGACTTTTGACCTTCTAATCATGTAATAATGTCTTTAGCTTGCAAGAGTCTTTTCTTAAATGAATTGTACTACAAATTCTCCACAGTCTGATATAAAGACTCCCAAAAGCCAATGTGTGTATTGGGGGGAGCTCAGTGTTTAGTGAATGAAAAACTGAGATGCCGTTTGAACTTTATGTATCTCATTAATTGAGATGAATAACAATTTAGGACTATGAGTTGTCAATGATGCCACAGATGATTTAAATATGACACAGTTACTCATATACCCATGAGAACAGGGCACTGGCTCTAAGACCTCCTACTATGTATGGGAACTGGCTGTTAACAAAAGCATCTGAGTCCAAGTAGATATAACACAATGTGGAGTGGCAGAATCTCAGGGCCAAACCTGCATTCTTATCTGAAAGGCACCAAATTCAAATTATTTTCAAACATTGCTAACTCCAGTTTTGGTCTTAGGTACTTGATCTCAGACTCAGTAGCTAATTCAAACACTTTAATTTAGCCTACATGTCTGTTTAATCTAGATTTTCATGGGCACTCTAGGCTGTGCCAGACACTTAGAGGACGTGAGAAACCAAACCAGATAAAACTGACAATGTTTAGTAAAAGTGAAGTGATACACACATGACCTGATCATCTCTTGGCCTTTTGGCTAAGACCAAGACTTCCAGGATCTGTTATACTGGTCACTATTATATCAAGGAACAATCTAGGATTCTTGAGATATCTTCAGAGTATCTGTGCTTGGGTTGTTCAAAGATTGAGGAGAATTTCTCAAGCTTGTTGGCTGTGTCCTATGTTCTGTAATAAGAGCTTGGCACTCAGTAAATATTTTGAATAAAATAAAGAAGAAAAGCTTTTCTTAATTTCTATAACACCACAAACTTAATTTCTTTCATTGCTATTTGGTCAGATGGCAGAAATGGCAAGAAACTAAACCTATGACAACCACGAAGTGAAACTGTCCACTATGACCTTTGAGCCTCTTACAAGTTCTTCTTGGAAAAGTTTTCATCAACTTACAGAAGTTGTCTTGATTTCTCTGGAAAAATATGACTTCCTGATACAATTGAATAAACTGATCTAAGTACTTCTTATGTAGAAATAATGAGAAAAGGAGCTAAAATTCTACCAGGGAGCCAGGTTATTGGCTCATGCCTATAATCCCAGCACTCCGATAGTAAAGAAGGAAAAAGCTAGCCTGGGCTACATAAAACTCTCTCTTCAAAAACTGAATAATGATGATAATATTATTAATAACTATACTAGGGAGAAAGTTGAATACAGACTATTGAAAATAAGACAAATAAGGAACACACTATAATAATATATGCTTAAAAAGCCCAGGGGAGGTTCCTCAGAGTAGGTAGGCCTGTAAATCATATAAGCTAGAGAGACTTCTACTAGATGAACAATTAGTGGGTTGATAAAATGAATGGGCAGATGTAAAGCCATGCAATTTCTAAGCCTAAGGTTGTCTGTCACCTTAGAAGGGATAACGGCAGTAAATTTGAAGAATGGTTTATCATTTACAACGTGTCATCCGAGTACCCACAGGCATTTCTTTTACTTCCTGAGGTTTGACCAAGAGATCCAGGGGTTAGTGAGCCTGATAATTTCTAGTATCCACCACATCACAGTATAATTAAGATAAAAATGGATGCACAACAAGAATAGATAGATGGTGGGGTACTGACTTATAAAACACAAGCGAATTTCAGAAAGGAGACTAGAAAGATGAACTGGTCACCTGAACATTTCATTTATCTGTATCATCACTGCATTCATGCAGCTGAAGGAGTGGATGCCCTGTAAATGGTGAGTTTATTAATTTTGTCTGTGCATTTATTCCATACATCCTCCAGACTCTCCCTTCATTCCATGCATTCTCTAAACTCTCCATTCATTCCATACATCCTCCAGACTCTCCATTCATTCCATACATCTTTCAAACTCTCCACTCATTCCATACATTCTCCAGACTCTCCACTCACTCCATATATCCTCTAAACTCTCCATTCATTCCATACATCCTCCAGACTCTCCATTCATTCCATGTATCCTCCAGACTCTCCATTCATTCCATTCATCCTCCAGACTCTCCATTCATTCCATGCATCCTCCAGACTCTCCATTCATTCTATACATCCTCCAGACTCTCCATTCATTCCATGCATCCTCCAGACTCTCCATTCATTCCATGCATCCTCCAGACTCTCCAGACCCTGCTTTGCCTGGCTATAAAAGAATCCATTCTTCCTTCACTTCATTGTACTTGACGTTTGCTTCCCTAACTATAAAGGCTCTAAGGACCTGTTCACTTAGAAAATATGGTCCTCACAAAGAATTCAGAAGACAAAAGTCTTATTTGCATTGAGTAGAGTTTTAAGACAAGTTGATAAGGGAAGGGCTTAAGGTACCTGTGCTGACAACTTTGTAAGAACCTTCCACCAATGAAAACTCTTGCTTCAACGTGGGCCTTTGTCTTCAGCAAGTCCTAGGATGATGATTGTCTACCTGTTACTAACTAGCTCATCCCATTGTGGCCTTAACTAATAGGAAGTTCTTCCTAAAGTGTCTGTTTATCTAAAAGAGAAAGGGTCCAACTAGGAGCCAGACTCCTGAGGGAATGATCATGCTTATGAGCAGAAATTTATCGTCTATTCAACAAAATTCTGAGACCTAAACAAATGCAAAAAGCTTTAGTTATAACAGGAAAGACTGAAGTAAAATCACTTGACATACCAGTAATGAGCTACATGCTAGCATTAGAGGTAAATAATGAGCTACATGCTAGCATTAGAGGTGAGTAATGAGCTGCATGCTAGCTTTCAGGTACACTCAAGATACAGGGAACTGTGTGAGGCAGTTAGGAAAGGTTTGTATTGAATGTAGTAGAATATAAGGCCTTTTAACAAGACATGTATGATGCTATATCAATCTTTAAAAACTCATAAACTGAGGTAGAGTAAAACAAACGCTTTACAAAGTAAAATGAGATTGGCATTTTCACAAGCACCATGAGGTTCTGTCCATGGAAAGGTAATGGGTTACTATGTGACTGAGGAGGCAAGAGAAGCCAGGGCAGGAAAGGCATTAAAGACTGTCCCAAGGAAAACTTGACTCCATAAACAATAGCACTTAGGCTTTAAAAGAATCACTCTGGCTGCTGAATTGAGCATCAAATGTCAAATGGTGAGATTAGGGTCTTAGAGTCCTATTATCAGAAAGTTGTAGAATCCTCACAAGAGGTGATAATGGCTCCAACTGATATGGAATCCTGGGGCTGGTGAGAAGTGAGTAGGTTCTGAGTATTTGTGAAGAGAGAGCTTATAGGATGAGTTGATGAATCAGAAGTCAAATGGGAGAAGAAAAGAGTGAAGAATGATTCCAGGATTGATGTCCTCTGCCTCAACAAGGCTAGTAGAGAGGGAGCCAGGATGAAAGGAGGAATCAGTGGTGAGGAAGATGTGCTGGGGAACCAGAGAAGTGATGAGGGTCTGAATTATGGTGATGCCAATGGACAGCAGAAAGGAGAGGGATCATTTAAGATGTGTGGCAGATGTGGTAGTAAGAGGATTAGAGGAAAGTATGAAATTACTCCTAAGATTCTGGCATGAAATGGTTGTTATTATTATTATTATTATTATTATTATTATTATTATTATTATAATGATAGGAAAGAAAGCACAAAGCTTTTATAAGTTGTCCAAAGTGTTAGAGGCTAATAATTTGTAACCTCAGAATTTGATTGCTTATGTGTCTGGTTTTAGAGTCTGTGTTCTTATGCATTGCATGGGTCACATCTTCCCTGGAAGCAAAATTAATAGGCTGGAAAGTCCCTCAGCTTTGCAAGGAGGCAATGTACCAGGAAAGTCCTGTTAGATGGCCGAGAAGAAAGAGAAGCTTGGCCAGAGGCCAGTGGCCAGGAGTTCTTTCTGTTACTAGAACTCTGCTGTGTGCCATCCTTTCATGTTCTAAAATAAGAACGCTGGCAAGTGCCAGGCCTGCTGCCATGCACGAAGACAATAACTTTTCAAGTTATGCATGCATTTTGATGAGCAGATGGCCACTGTTGGGTTCAGCTAAGGTACATCACAAATAGTAAGCCCTGAGTATTACCTGTGTGATGTGGCCCTTCCTGAAATAAGCGCAAGGAAACAATGACTGTGGACTCATACATCCTTGGAGATACTGCTCTGTTTTTCTCCTCCTTTGTGCCACATTCTTTTCTTTTTTTAAGATTAATTTGTATTATTTTAAATTGGGTGTGTGTGTGTGCGCGCGCGCGTGCGTGTGCACGCACTCGAGTGTGCACATGAGCATAGGTGCCCACAGAGACCAGAGGTGTCAGATCCTCTGAAGCTGGAGTTATAGGCAGTTGTGAGCTGAAGCCATCCAATGCGGGCACTGGGAATTGAGCTCAGATCCTCTGCAAGAGCAAGGTACACTGTTGACTGCTGATCTGTCTGTCCGGCTCCCCTTGTGCCGTATTCCACGGGCACATTCTACCTCTTGGATTCACTTATGTCACTAGTGAAGGCTTTGATGGCCTTCACATTACCAAATCCAACTCTCAGAAACATTTACTTCCATAGTCACTCTTCACCGTGGCTCTGTGGTCTTTAAATATTGGTTTTATTATTATTCAAGTGTGGTGAGGCCAACAGATCAGAGATGGCCACCATTGGTACCAAGCGAGGGCTTGGTGCCCAACCCACAAAGCAGCCACTACTTGGGCACCACTTTTGGAAAAGAAAGCACTTTATCATGTGATTAACTAGTAAGGGGTCAGGAGCAGTAATAAGCTCAAACCTGCCTTCTCAATGGATTGATGGGGGAGGGGGTTATTTGAAGGGGGCAGGAGACACTGCTTATTGGTGGCAAGAGGGGCTTTTAGGGTGCTTTTGCAGACAGGTGCTCACTGTGACTCTTAGGTGCCCTTTTCTTACCCAGGAGAGTTAGAATCTCCAATGGACATTTTCTTTATTTAACTTTTTATAGATTCTTTGTGGATTTCGCCTCATGCATTCCGATCCCATTCATCTCCCCATCCCTTTGTATCCACCATCTGCCCTTGCAACCTCCTCTAACCCCCCCCCCCAAAAAAAAAAGAAAATTTAAAAGAATAAAAATCTCGTTGTGGAAGCTACAGCATTGACTCAGTGGGTCACACAGTTCACCCTTTAGTCCATACATCTTTGCTTGCAAGTGTTCATTACAGTGAGTCATTGGTCTGGCTCGAGGCCTCTTGCTTCTGCTACTCCATGGTACTGGGACTCCTCTTGGCTCTCCTGTTGTTGCCCTGTGTCATGGAGATCCTGCAGCTTTGCGTCTGAAGGAGTGGCCCCTTCACACACATGTTCTAGCAGTTTATAGATAGAGTGGATGTTAGGGTGGGCCAATTTATAGCCCTGGTTCTAGGCCTGGGTGATAGCTGGGTTGGTCAGCCTCCCAGTTCTCCCTCATCCTCCCCACCAGGTGAGCTCTCCAGCATTGCCCCAGCTAGCTCACCCTATGCCTCAGGCAGCAAAGGGAAGAGCAAGTTCTGCTGCTCTCACACCCTCAGGGGCAGCTCACCTCCACCCACACCAGGGCTAGCTCTACCGAGTCGCCCAGGCGAGGTGTGGGGCCCACTTTCCAGAGTGCTGCAGCTGGTGCAGGGCAGGGCCAGCTCTCCTGCCTTTATGTCCCTGAGCCCAACTCTACTGTGCTGCTCAGGTGAGGTGCAGGGCCTGCTCTCTGACTCTCATGACCCTGGGGCCAGCTTTCCCACCTACGGCAGGTGGCGAGGGGCAAGGGGCAAGTATGCGGGGGAGGGGCTTCTCTCTCCCTCACCCATGCTGCCACAGGACAGGCAAGCAGTGAGGTCATCTCTCCCACACTCACAACCTTGGACCAGCTCACCCGAACCCCTGCCAACAGGGTCAGCTGTATTGTGTGGCCCAGGTAAGGTGCAGGGCCAGCTCTCCAGAGTGCTGCGGCTGGTGAGAGGTAGGGCCGGCTCTCCCACCTGCCACAGATGATGAGGTGTAGGGGGGGGGCAGCTCTCCCATGCTCACATTCTCGAACCATCATCCCCCCCACCTCACCCCACCCCCATCAACAGGGCACAATGGGCATTTTTGAGCTTTTGTTGACACAATGTCTTGACCAGATGGTCTGGCTTCTTCCATGACTGTCCATTCTAGAAATACCAGTTTCAAACCCACCTCAAGTGGATTCTGAAGACATCTCCTGAGAACAACCTAGATACTTTGTTATTTGAAGAATGAATGCCCGGTGTGCCAAGCCTTAGTTCCTTTTGCCATTGAGAAGATAGTCTGACATACTTATAAATCTCAGGCAAAACACCTTGTGCCACAGGGTCCCACATGGGGAAACATCAAGGTTAGCCAGAAGAAGGGAGATAAGTAGGCAGGTATCTGCAATACTATTTCTCCAGGAGAAAAAAAGTGAGGCAGAAAAAGCAGATTTATGATTAGTTAACACAATTTCTGCTGGCTTTCAGCAAGGATTGGTCACTAGCTTCATAGCGTTTGGCGGTTAGGAGTCGGACAGACAGTGAACAGGAATGTCAAGGTCCCCAATAAAGCAGGCCACAGAGCACAAAGACTCTGAAATGCCTGGTTTACATTTAAACGGAGTGTTCCTGGCCCACTGATGCGACCTCTTAGAACTGACTAATTTGGGGAGGGTGGTCTGGTAGCATTAGCAAGCTTTCAATCTAGCAAAGATCAGACTACCCAGAGCAAAATCTATAGTTAACAGGTGCTATCATCTGGGTGTTTGCCCTCTGCCGCCTCTTCTTTGCTGGTTCCTCTCTTCACGGTGGTCCAGACATGCTGGAATACCCCAGGTCTGTTGCTTCATACATGTCTCATAGCTGATGTCATGCAGGCTGTGGCCTATGTTACTGTTATACAAGGTCTTATGGTAACCTCCAACTCTGGACTGTGCTCTTCCAACTCCTGAGTGGCTTCACTTGGAGCAGGCACCTCAGATCTGATGGATATTTTTGGTTCTCTACCACCCTAATGACTCAATCCCCAAGCCCAGGAGTTGTGCTGTATTTTTAAAAACTGCTTATCTATACTGTCAGCAATGCCCTATAGGTTTTCTTTCAAAATATAGATCTAAGAAAATGCCTGCCCAGTGACCACACCCATCAGACTCCTGTCACTCACATACTTCACTCCACTCCTCAACCTTGTCCGAAATCCCTGATGTGGCTGACGTCCTGAAACTCACTAAGCAGAGATGGAGGAACCCAGAAATGTAAGAGAGAATCTCTTCCCTCAAAAGAAAGAAGCAGACAGACAACGAGAGGGCAGATAGTGAGGCAATCTGATCCACGAGTATCGCCTTCTGATTTTACTTCTTTACATTGTTTAACTTGGTCACGTGAAGAGCCTGAACCAAGTTTAAATGACGGGGCTCACCTTTTCACATCACAGAATCTGTAGCAACAGGTCACGAAGTCCTCTGCTTGCCTCTCCCATCTGTGTTCTGGCTGGCAGGGAAGGAGAAATGCATTGCAGGTGAGGGAGGAAGCTGGTGGGCGGAGGAGAGATCTAGAGTAAAAGCCGAGGTAGTCCATGTGTCCTGCAGGCTGCAGCATGCAGTTCAATCAGAGTGCCATTTTTTTGTTCAAATTATTTTAATTATTAGAATGCATAACATTTGAATGTGCAAATAAAAACTTTCAAAAAGCTTGGGATGGTGAGATCACTCAGTGAGTACAGGCGCTTGTTAGGCAAGCCTGGAGACCTAAGTGCCATTCCCAAACCTCACAGAGAGGTGCAATGAGAGAGCCAACTTCATGGAGTTGGCTTCCATATGCACATCAGAGCACGTGTGTCCACACTTTCCCACATCACCAAGAATAGTAATAAATAATATTTTTAAATTTTCAAAGTCTGAAAAAAAAGAAAAACAAAGGAAAAGAAACGGAAAGACAGGTTTCTTTCAGGAGTGGAAAGACAACGTTGCTGAGACGACCACATTCCCCTTGAATGGAGCTGCGGAGTCAACACAGTTCTTACCACAGCACAGGGACAGTCCCTTGGTGCCCAAAAGACAAGGCAGTCCTAAAATTCATACAGAAATTCAAGGGAGAGAAGGAAAGCAGCCAGAAGGACCGAGGGAGGGAGGGAGAGGACTTGAGAACAAAGTTGAAGGTCTCACTTCCTGGTTTCAAACTTTCCCCAAAGCTGCAGTAATTAGCACTGTGTGATAGGGGCATAAAACAGGGCTAGAGCTGAGCAAACTAGATGGAAAGACCAGCAATATGTCCCCACATCTATCATCCAGGATGCTGAGACAATTCTATAGAGAAAGGATAGTTTAGTTTTGGAACATGTTCAAAAGAACTTTATTGATCTTCAGAAATGAACTCAAAACAAGTTAGAGACCTAGATAGGAGCCAAACATATTTTGTTCTTACAAGAAAATGTTAGCAAGTGATAAAAAAAATTGGTTTATTATACATTGGTATAACTTCCCATTATGAAAGGAATAAAGCATTGATATGTGATGCACAATAGCTGCATCTTGACATTTTGTTCATTGCAAGAGGCCAGCCCCAAAAGGTCAAGAAGCTTGATGTCATTTGTATGAAATCTTCAGCACAAGTAGTTGACCATGACAAAAAGCAGACTGGTAACTGCTAGGGATTCTAGGAAAAGGATGGGGAAATGGGAATTTTTCTAAATGGGTATGGTTCCTTTTAGTGGTAATCAAAATGTTGCAAAGTTAAACAGGGGTGCTGGTTATACAACTCCATGTCTACACTAAACACCCCACTGAATTAATGTTGTACTTTTAAGAATCTGTATTAAGTTTATACAGCTTTCTTTTGTGTGTTAACTATATTTTAATAAAGCTATAGAACATTTAAAAAATAAATTTAAAGAACATGTAGAAAATAAAACCCTCAACAGATCACTTCCCTCTACCAGCCCCAGAACCCTAACGTAAGCTATCACATTACCCTCCTAAGTCTGCAAGGCCAACTAACTCATCCTCCCAATAGCAGGCAATTCTCTAACCAAAGCAACATCCTCTTCTGAAAATGCAAATGAAGTTACCCAGGCTCCAGACAGAATCCCTCCACCAGCTTACTGTGTTCTCTGCACAGCTCTGCTTTCCCAGGACTTAGATGTACAGCTGTCCCTGGAGAAACGGGTCCACGTCTAATAAAGCCTAAAAATCCTTCCAAGAGAGAGGAAGTGGCAGCTGGGTGCTTTCCCATTTGTCTTCAAACACAAATATTCTGTGGATACAGAAAACCTGAATCACGAGTGAAACAGGAAGTGGAACCAGACTGAATTGGAGCAGGACCCACCACACCTCCAGTCCCCACTAGACCCCAGAACTCTACCTGCTCTGTCTAGAGCTCTCAGAAAAACACTTAGATTCCCCGCCCCCTAACTCCCCAGTCAGAATGGCTGTCATCAAGGAAACAGCAAAATACAACAGATGCTGGAAAGGATGCTGGGAAAAATGAACCCTTGCATACTGCTAATGGGAATGAAAATTAGTACAGCCACATGGAAATTAGCATGGATATTCCTCAAAAAACTAAAACTGGTACCACCATATGCTCTAGCTGTTTCCCTCCTGAGAACCCAATGGAATCTAAGTCATCCACCAAAATACTTGTATATCCATGCTTATTGCTGTACCATAGTAGCCAAGTTATGACATTGGCCTAGGTGCTCACTGATGGATGAATGGAATATATATATATATATATATATATATATATATATATATATATATATATATAGCGAATGTATACAGTAGAACATTATTCAGCCAGAAAGAAGAATTCAATGTCATTTGTAGAAAAAAAAATACATGAAAATAGGAGATCTGCTAATGAAGAAGGGGGGCATGAAGAGATGGGGTGGACGTATAAGGTGATGGGAGTAAACATAATCAAAGTACATGTATGAAGAGTCACAATGAAATACATTATTTTATACAATTAATAGTTAATAAAGTTTTTATAACATGGATGTAAACATTTTCAGCATGTAGATTTTAATCAGCTTCTTTGAGGTATAACTTAGAATAAATAATAAATCATCTCCAGTTAATGTGTTCGAAGAAATAAAAAGTAGGCTAGGCACAGTGGCACTTGTGTACTCAGAAAGTGGAAACAGGAGAATCAGGAGTTCAAAGCCAGTCTCTGCTACGTGGGTAGAGTCAGCCTGGACAATATGAGACCCTGTTTTTAAAAAAATAATTAAAAAATAATAGAAAACTCATTAAGAGGCAAGTCACACATCATGCACAATGGCTCTGTTCTCCAGGGTCCCTTCTCCAAGTTCTGGTCCAGCTAGAGAAGATGGAGTACCTTACCCATTCGGTAGACAAGGCTGGTGTTCAAGATTTTGGAACTGACTAAACTTCAGACAGTGACATGGAGGCACGAAAAAATACGGATGGTCGCCGTTGTGGGTGACCAATGAGGTCCATCCTCTTCTCCAGAAAAGGCCCTGCAAGAAGGAAGAAGAGCATCTCATTTGAATTCAGAAAGAGTGCCTTCTTCCTCCTTACTGTGCATGCCCTCTTCTGCAGAAGAGACACCTACCGCTTCTCCTCTTGCCTTTGCTGTCTGTCACCTGCGTCTCCCACAAGATTTGTATCTGGGTCATTACCATGCTCTTGGGAGCAGTTAAACCAGCAGAGACTGAGAACGCTCACTAAGCCCTGAGACTCTCAATTGTCTATTTCAGATCGATACAGGCCATGTTCCTCCCGCTGCTGATGTTGAGCCTGGGCTTGCAACTTCATCACACAGCAGGTAAGAAAGGACAATGGGTGGGGCCTGGGGACAACGACAAGCAGGTCGTGGCCCCTTGCCAAAGCTGGAAATGAGTGTGCTCCTCCATCTGCGGGCTTTCTTTGAGAGGGAGTGTGGTTACTGGATATTTCAAGTAGCAAAGAAGAATGGTTCCCAGGGTGGCTGGTCCCACCTTACAGAAACAGAGACTGGGAATGTTAATCCATCGGTCCCCATCATCCAATGCTTACACTGAGACGGGACTAGTCAGAACGCGCGTGTCTGTGTGGATGTAGGAGAGTAGCTGTTCAGTTCCCTTTAAGGTAAAGTGCCAAGCAGCTGTTTCCCCTCTATCAGGGACAGTGACCAGGGCTAACACAAAGTACTTTGTTACTCATGTGAGTTCTTTTAACAAGCAATGGCGGCGGCCAGTGGTCATTTAATGTCTTAATGTAGACTGAATTGAAAACTCAAGAGTGCCCGTAAAGCCCCGATGAGAGCTGAATCTGAAGCCTATGCCTTTGAACTTGAAGACGGGACATCTAGCGGAGGATGTGGTTGAGCAGGGAGAAAGCAGTTTCAGAATCGATTGTTTCCCTGGGGAAGGTATTTCAGATCATTGGCGTGTGCCGTCAGGGTGGCACTACACTTTCAAGAGAATACTAGGAACTAAGAAAAGAGACAGGCATGTGGCTAGGGGACCGGGTGCTTCACAATAGAAGCCAAGGCTTTCCTTGAGAGGAATCATGGGCAAAGTTATCGTTTGGCGCCGGATAACCTTTGGATGAGCGGTCTCCCCGTGCTAACCTGTCCAGATGGTCGGTCCCACACTTCTCTTTAAGCCATGCTCCTTCCTTCCTCATGGGCTGCGTAGACTGATCTGGCACTAAGGACACATATTTGGCACATTCTTCTTTAAAAAGACCCTAGAATTTTTCCTCTTTACTGTCCCGCTCCACCCCAGTGCTAGCTAAAGGGGCACGTAATGATTTCCGCCTGGCCCTCACTGGGCAAGAGATTTCATTCCCATAAAGCCATTAAGGGACCAATGGGCAAAAGCAGGGTCTGAAGCTGGAGTTCCCGTGCCCTGACAGGATTGAGGATTTCAGGAGAAACCTCGGGGAGTGTGTAACCCCTATAGATCAATAACTGTAAAACCACCAGGGCTGGTGCTTTGCTGGTTTTCTTCTGTGTTTTCTCTTAGGAAAGAAAGGAGCTAGGGAAACGGGGGAGGGGGTCGTGGCGGGATTTTTATTTGTTTGTTTGCCTGTTTTCTTCTTTTATTTCATTTGTCTTTTTTTAAATTAATTTTAAAAAGTTATTTATTTATTTATTTTCTATCCCAACTGCAGTTTCCCCTCCCTCCTCTCCTCCTATTCCCTCCCCCAACCACCCTCTGCTCTCCCCCTCCCCCAATCCACCCCTCCTCTGTTTCTGTTCAGAAAGGGGCAGGGCTCCCATGGGTGTCAACAAAGCATGGCATATCAAGTTGAGATAAGACTAATCACCTCCCTTTGTATTAAGGCTGGGCAAGGCGATCCAGTGTGAGCAATAGGATCTCAAGAACCAATCAAAGCCTTAGGGACAGCCCCTGCTCCCATCGTTAGGAGTCCCACAAGTAGACCAAGCTACACAACTGTCACATATATGTGTAGATGGCTGGTCGTATGCAGGCTCCCTGGTTGTTGGTTCAGACTCTGTGAGCTCCTATGAGCCAAGCTAGTCATTGCTGTGGGTTTTCTTTGATGTCCTTGACCCCTCTGGCTCTTACAATCCTTCCTCCCTCTCTTCAGCAGGATTCCCCGAGCTCAGGCTAATGTTTGGCTGTGGGTCTCTGCATCTGTTTCCATCAGTTACTGGATGAAGGCTCTCTGATGACAATTGGGGTAGTCACCAATCTGATCACAGGAAATGGCCAGTTCAGTCTATGTATTCACTATTGCTAGGAATCTCGAGATCTCTTCTATTTCCCCTTCCCAGGGAGATACCATGTGTCCCCCTTGGGCCCTCCTTGTTACTTATCCTCTCTGGGTCTGTGGATTGTGGCATGGTTATCCTTTACTTTACAGCTAATATCCACAAATGAGTGAGTACATACCATGTTTGTCTTTCTGGGTCTGGGTTACCTCGCTTAGGGTGATTTTTTTTTTCTAGTTCTATCCATTTGCCTTCAAATTCAGTTTTTTTTTAACCCTCACTGAATCTTTCCATAGAGGAAGGACTGTTCCCTTTAAGAAAAGCAGCACAGGGATATTATAGTCATCACGAGCTCTGAGTCAGGTATTAAGGGAGTAGGGAGGATGGAGAGACGCAGGTATGTTTACATTCGCACGAGGGCTTATATATGCTGAATGTTGAACAAGGCAGTTTATGTATCTCATTCAATCCTTACAACATCCATTTGGCAGGCAGAGAGCCTGAGACTCAGGAATGTTTTTTTAATGTGCCCTAAATGAGATCGTTACTAGGTGGCATATGAAAGAGTTGTGTACACTGATATCCTTTCTTTCCTATCCAGATGTGGTGCTAACAGTACGATGAAATGGTTGACAATCTATAAATCATCTAACCGGGGATGGGATTTTTACATAAGTTTGAAAATGGATACATGTTTAATGCTTATTCTGAGCATTTCGCAAACCAAAAATGTGTAATTAATTATTTTGATGAATTAATAAGAAGAAAACCAAACCAGTACGTTTTGCTCTCTCCATAAGCTTGGAATTTTTTTTTCTGCTTTCTTAGCAGATAATTTTAATTCAAATGAGTGATAAATTAGAATGCCTTCTTCTTGTGTGTGTTTTTAAAAACTTTATCATTATGTGTCTTTCTAATTAAAGTATTTTGATTTCAAACTAAGCTATTGGTGGGAGCACCTAGAAAACAAAGCTGAGGAATGGGGATTATTTGGGCAAAGAAAAAGGCCTGGGGTAGGGAGAAAAGGAAAACTTCAGTATCCGTGTTTATTTATTTGTTTAGGCTTTTCCTTCTAAGAATTGTACATTTGGGTATTATTTTTAATAATACAGTTATATTAATAAATACAAATAATAAATCTATTTATATTTATGTTATAAAAATAATACAATTTTAAGAATATACAGAAGCTTTAAGAAGAAGCTGAGGTCAGGTGGGCTACAACATTCATTGTTTGAGAGAATATCCTGGTTATCATAGTGTTCAGATTGAAGATCCCACTTCTTTAACTGCTTTGGGTGCAGTCCTAGACCTGCATCCACCACTGAAAAAGGGGTTCCTATACACAAGTTACATCAGTATGAGTCCTCATTACCCTCTATGCATACATTTCTATTTTTAAATTCTAAAACTAATGCAGTAACTATAATTCTAAAACTATAATGATGAATCTGTAGTTAGTCATTAGAGATGAATAGTGGCACCCCAATATTCCAATATAGTTAGAGAAACTGTAGTCTATCAGCAGGGTAGAGGATTATAAGTGTGAAAGTAAATTAATCACAAGCATGCTGCTGCATCTGTGTGTTTAGCAGTATAACACTGAGTGAAAAGCCAAGCCCTGAAAGATGATATATAGCACAATGTCTTTTTCATAAGTCTGTTGCTCAAGCGTCTTTAAATATATAAGGTCAAGTTGAAATAAGCAAGAGACTGAGACACACATAATTCACTCCCAGTTGCTTCTGGGGGCAGTACATGGGTCACGTGTCTGTTCAAGTTCTCGGTTAAGGGGTGGCTTCTCAGATGCTCGCTTTTGTTGTGGTTGTTTTGAGACAAGGTTTCTCTGCATAGCCCTGGCTGTCCTGGAACTCACTCTGTAGATCAGGCTGGCCTCGAACTCACAGAGATCCACCTGCCTCTGCCTCCTGAGTGCTGGGATTAAAGGAGTGTGCCATCACTGCCCAGCTGATGCTTACTTTCTTACATGAATTGCTTAATAACTCTTCTTTAACTCATTCCGCTGTAAAATAGAGCAAAGACACTGAAAACCACAGGAAGCTAATTCAAACTTGACACAACTGAACACTTTGGAAACACCCCCAGGTTGTTCACCAGCTCCCAGGAACTTACCAGCTTCAGCCCAAGTAAGCTCCTCCTCAAAATACTGCTCATGGCGTTCTTCTTTCTGCTCTGAGTGTCGTAAAAATAAATGGCTACAGATTAGTAAAAGAAATCTTTTTAAGCACTCAGTCAGTATGCATTCTTTGTAGATTCCAAGCCAGCAAATGGAAGTAATCCTAATTTTTAAGTGACTGTATATTTCACTGGACATGCTATAGTTTATATTCCTAGTCCCCTCATTCATGGGCATTGTAGTTATTTCAATTTCTGAGTCAAGTGTACCTCTCTACAAGACTGTAGAGAAACCTGACTCATTCTGATTCCATGAGCCATTAATTAACTCTCTCCTTATGTATATTCTATAGATATACTATCTATCAATGTTTAATGGAATGATTAAGGATACATTTTCATATTAAAAGTATTTAAGTTTACATAGATTAAAATTCACTTTGACAAATACACAGTCATAGAATGACCTCCACAATCAAAATGGGATCAGATGCTCTTTATGTTATTACTTACTCTTTTATTATTAATATACATTCATTATATTGCTTGGTGGAATTCACTGTGACATGTCTACACATGTGTATAACATATACTGTAGATACTCTTTGTTGCCGCTTCTTTCTCTTAGTGTAGTACATCAGGGTTTCATCCATGTTGCTGCCTGTATCAACAGTTTATTTCTTTTTGTTACTGAGTGGTGTCCTATTGTAGGTATGCGCTGCATTTTGTTGATCCCTTGCCCAGGTGAAGGGTGTTTGGGCTATTTTCCATTTGTGGCAATTTTAAATGAAGTTGCTATAAATGCTTGCAAATAAGTTTCTGTGTGGACATACATTTTAATTTTTCTGGTTAACTACATTGAATTTCTAGACCCTATGGCCATTGTAAATAAATGTATAGGAAACTGTCAGAGCTTTCCATAGCAGTTGTGGCAACTTTACATTGCTGTCAGCAGTGTCTGAGAGTTTCGGTTACTCCTGGCATTGACACTGTTCTGTTATTCTATGACATCGCAACAGATGTGTAGAAATACCTTGCTGCAGCTTCAGTTTGCAGTTTTCCAGTGACCAGTGATGTTAAGCCCATTTTAATGTGCTTATTGGCTAGCCATTTATCTTCTTTGGTAACCTGTGTTTGCAAATCATTCTGACAGTTTTTAATTGGGTTTTTTGTTTCCTGGTAAAGCATTGAGTGTTCTTTATTTATTCCAGATGTAAGTCCATTACCAGGTATATGGTTTGTAAATATTATTTTTCCATCTTTTAAATGGCATCTTTGCAAAGATGCTCACTGTGGTCTAACTTACGGGTGTGGTCTTTCATGTCTCAATCTTCGGAATCCATAGCGAGGATCTCCCAGCAGCTCAAATAGTAATGATATTTTTTTAACATTTCGCAGCTGTACATTTTACATTTAGATTTGTAATCCATTTTGAGTTAGTGTTTGTACAGATTGCGGGGCACCAGTTGAGGCTACTTTAACTTTTGCACACCAGCCCCGTTCTTTTAGGTCTTTCTTTTCTTTATATGGAAGCACCTTTGATTCTTTGCCACAAACCAATAGTTCATATTTGTGTGCGTCCATTGATCCTTGTGTCTAGTCTTTTGTCAATATCATCTTCTCTTGATTATTGTAAATTTGTACAGGTGCTTTAAATTTTCATCTTTTATTGCAAAATCTAAAACTATCTTGTAATCCAGATACACTTAAGAAGTTGAAGTGTAATCCTAATTAGTCTCAACAATAAAAACCTGGAGTCAGATATCAGGGTGAAAGCTGAAAGATCAGAGAAGCAGAGCAGCAGCCACTAGAGACTTCTTACCTCTACAACATCTCAGACTGAGTGGGGCATCCTGTCTCCACGAATCCTCAGACTGAAGAGGGGGCCGAGATTCTGTCTCCACCTGCCTTAGATTCCTGTCTCCACCTCCCGAATGCTGGGATCAAAGGTGTGTGCCCCCACTGCCTGGCTCTGTTTCTCTTTTAGACTGGTTCAATCTCGTGTAGCGCAGGGTGGCCTTGAGCTCCTGATCTTCCTGCTTCCTCTTCCCAAGTACTGGGATTAAAGGTGTGTGCCCCCACTGCCTGGCCTCTGTGGTTAACTAGTGGCTAGCTCCGCAATCTGATCTCCAGTCAAGCTTTATTTGTCAGAGCACAGACAGAATATCATACAACAGGAAATACTATTTATTTTTATACTTATGTCTTAGACACAAAACAGTTTTTCTAGCATTGATGTTTCTTTCTTTCATCATCCTCCATCTTCCAGGTGTGGATGAAGAGTGGTGGGGTAGGGAGGGGGGATCACACTGATGGTGCCTGCGGTACCCTAGTGCAGAGCACAGCCCAGTCATTCTAATTTTTGATTTCCAGTGACTCTTGATATAGACAGTGTGATGGCTAATCTCGATTACCAACCTAAGGAGCTTTAGGACTGCCATGGACACACATCTCAAAGTATGTCTGTGAGGAAGTTTACAGAGAGGTTTAACTGGGCAAGAAAGACTCACCCTGAACATGGGCGGCACTGTGCCATCGGCTGGAATTTTGGACTGAATAAAAAGGAGGAGGTGGACTGAGCACCAGCATCCACCAAAGAGGAGAAAGTGGACTGAGCACCAGCACCCATCAAAGAGGAGAAGGTGGACTGAGCACCAGCACCCATCAAAGAGGAGAAGGAAGGTGGACTGAGCACCAGCACCCATCAAAGAGGAGAAAATGGACTGAGCACCAGCACCCATCAAAGAGGAGAAGGTGGACTGAGCACCAGCATCCACCAAAGAGGAGAAAGTGGACTGAGCACCAGCACCCATCAAAGAGGAGAAGGTGGACTGAGCACCAGCACCCATCAAAGAGGAGAAGGTGGACTGAGCACCAGCACCCATCAAAGAGGAGAAGGTGAACTGAGCACCAGCACCCATCAAAGAGGAGAAGGTGAACTGAGCACCAGCACCCATCAAAGAGGGGAAGGTGGACTGAGCACCCACATTCATTTCTACCTGGACTGCGGCCGCAATGTGGCCACTCCTGCTCCCACTCCTGCTCCCCCTCCTGCTCGCACCCCTCCCCTGCCGTGACGGACCGCGCCCACTCACACTGTGAACCGCACAGCCCTTTCCTTCCTTCTTGTCAGCTGTCCTGTCACATGGATGGAAAGTAAACAAGAGAACAAAAGAACGGATTCTGGCCGGGACAGCGTTTCTAAATGAAGGTGTCCCACCCAGTGCTCACATACAGCACAGAGCATGAGTCTCAGGCACAGAACACAGCTTTCTGCAGAACAGCGGCTTCGTGAGAAGCCTTCCAAACCCTCCTCACTTTTCAAGTACACTAGATAAGAAGGCAAAAAAAGAAAAGGTAAACTTCTGTTGTTCAATGGAAAAAGGTTCAAAATTAGCCTAAGGAAGAAACTATCTTGGCAGATCATGCAAATGATTTGTTTTGTGTTTCCTGGAGGTGTGACAGGTGCTGGCTGTCATCAAGACCTGCTTGCAAATAAAATGCTAATCTGACCTCAGAATCTTCAAAAAGACTCTAGATTATCTAGTGGGCATCCTCTGTCTGGTAACTTCAAAAGTTCGATTCCAGATTGGAGCTTAATTTAGTTACTGCATGGCACATGAAATATAAACCAAACACATGTACCTAAACACAAAGCCAAAAGTTTACCTACCTCAGTCATAGACATCGTCTACTCATGCTGGTAGTAGCTGGTAGAATCTGGTAGTAGCTGGTAGAATCTGGTAGTAGCTGGTAGAATCTGGTAGTAGCTGGTAGAATCTGGTAGTAGCTGGTAGAATCTGGTAGTAGCTGGTAGAATCTGGTAGTAGCTGCTGGAATCACAGCCAAGAGTCATTGTGAACAGACAGATGAAAGTGAGTTGCACATAGAGGTGAATTTGAATTCCAGATCCATGGCCACCACTCGTTGCCCTTAACCAAACTGTGCCCTTTGTAAAGCCTCAGACTCCTGACCTGTTAAACATGGGTCATAGCTCCCACTTTGGAGGGTCGATGGCAGAACCAAGTAAGATGGGGATCTAAGGGTTCCTTAGTGTCGGGATCATTGTGTTTAAAAAAAGTCAATTACCACTCTTTGTCCCAGTTACAGCCCAAATGCACCAGTGCCATGGCCTGCCTCACGAATCCCGATTCTCTGGGTTTGGGGCAAGCCTGAGCATCTGCATTCTAACTGGTGCTCAGGGGAAGCTGAAGGCAATGTTTGGATGGTAGGGTGGTAAAAGGTGTTTGCAATTGCAGGTGTCTGGTTGACCTAACCAGAGTTGCTCAGTGCAGCCTGCATATTAGAAGCTCCCAGGAGAGTTACAAAGTGGATGTCTGCTCTACCCCTGTAAGAACTTCATCTAAAGAAGCTAAATTGGGGGTCTGGGCATTCGGATTTTTAAAATGCTATGGTTTGGTTATGTGTTCCTCAAAGGTTCCTGTGCTGGGGTTTAGCCTCCAGTCAGTGGCATTCACCTGGTGGAAGCTTTAAGAGGTGAGGTCTAGTGGGAAGTAATTAAATCCCGAGGGTCCACACTGATAAACAGATGACATCTGTTTTTGAAGAGTGGATAGTTACAATGGGAAGCCACCTCAAGTGTATGGCCCTCCCTTTCTGCTTCTTCACCCTGTTGTGACACAGAAAGATCTGGATGGTGGCACCAAGCATCCTGGACCCTTCACCACCAGAATCTTGAGCCTCATTATGAAGCTCACAGCCTTAGATGATTTGTTAAAACAACATGGAATGGGCTGAGGCCTTGTCCCAGAAGACTCCCATGTCAGGCAGGCTGAGGCCTTCTGCTTGGTTACTCTAACGTGCAAACAGCCTTGAGGAAGAACTCTTCACAGACTCGATGATGAGTGTTTTCATTTCCTCTGTGAAGTGAGATGACACAAAATGTCGAGAGTTATAGTATTTCAGAAGTATGTTGCATCTCCTAAACTGCCCATTTCAGAATACGCAATCAAGCCCCAAACTTCGCACATCTTGGAAACTGTAATTGAGTCAAAATTAGTCAAAATAACAACTCTCAGTCCTTCTAAGGTATTCTGATGCATGATTTATGTTGGTTAATTGCTCTTTCTTAGGAATGTTAGCCCCCAAAATGCCACCTGTCTGAAAGGTAAACGTTTTGTTTCTAAAGCTGGAGCCCATCTACTCTACAAAGCAGAGGGAGTAAAGGTTGAAAAGAAAAAGAGAAGCCATGTGTTTGTAAAAGGCTGGGCAGTGATGAGGGAAATTCTGCTTTTCTTTGGGGGAGTTCCAGAGGAAGTACAGGCGGTCTCTCTCTCTCATGAGAAGAAAGTCTAGAGTGATAAACAGCTGACCTAAGTCAGTCAGCACATCTCCACATCCATCCAGACACACAACTGACCTTCCTTGTACACCTACCCCCCATGCCCCCACCTCTCTCCCTGTTTTCTATTTGGGTGTCTGTAATTTAAAATGGGGCATGGGATTTAATAGTAATAAGCTCCTAAACTAAGTGCTCAGAAGGTAGCTAGTGCATTTTTGATGAATGAGTCATAATTACGACCCCACCCCACCCCCACCCCACCCCCGGGCAGAGTGGATTTGGTACAAAGTATCTGTTCGTTGTAAGGGAGTGAAGGGTTTAGAGATGATTTCTGGTGTAGCCATTTTTCTCCTTGGCTGTGCCAAAGTACCTGCTGAAAACAGCTAATGGAGAATAGGTTTGTTCTGTTTCACAATTTTCGAGAACACAGTCCATCCCGACAGGAAAGGCACCGTGGTGGCCCGAGTGGGGGCAGCTGTCACATTGCATCTGCACTCAGAGATGCGTCCTGGTGCTCAGTCCTTGGGATGGTGCCACTCACATTCAAGGTGGCTCTTCCTTGCTCAGTTAAGCCTCTCTAACAGACATGCCCCAGGAATTATTCCCTATGTGTTTCTAAATCCCATCAAATTGTGAAAACTAATTATTACAGTTCCCATAATAATGGATCTTAACACCAAGAGGGTCCTGTTATGGAAACTATGGGTAAGGTACATGAGAACTTGTGGTTTCAGCATGCAGTGGAGTCTCCAATCCGGAATTGTGTAGGGAATTCCTGAACTATGGCATCCTTTTTCACTAGTATGATCCTGGGTCTTCTCAGCCTGATTAGCTTTCCAGCAAGGGCATGCCTGAGTAGCAATGCTTTGCAAAGGAGCACACACTTTCGAGCCTTTTTCCTGGCTCCGCGCTGCACAAAGGCTGGGCATGTCTTCACCTTCTCTGTACCACAGACCTCTGTAGAAATGCACCTTCATGTTCCAGCTGTAGTTAAGGCAGAGAATGGAGGAAATAAACTTGCTAGCATTTCTGGTAAAGCTCATTTGTGCCTCTCATTGTCCAGTGTGCTGGATGATAACCGAGATTTGCTGGTTCATGTGATCTCTTGCAAAATACACCTTGGTGAGAAGTAAATATAGTCGGGCTCATATTCTTTTTCTTCACTACACTCTCCTTTCCCTCCCCTGATTCTCCACAACTGAGATTAATGTGCTAGATACTAGAAAAAAATACCAAAGCAAACTTGATTTTATCATTAACTTCTAAGGTTCAAAGAGTAACAGAAGGAAAAGCTTGAGTTAGAAGAGACTTGCAAGCTGAGTATGGTACCACACCCTGGCCATCCCAGCACCCAGGAGGCTGAGGCAGCAAGGACTTGAGTCCAAGACCATATGAGGCTATGTAGCATGGCCCTGTCTCACAAAAGAAGACAACCTAAAGGAGGGTTGTCATGTGAATCATCAGCCAGCAGGAAATTCAAAGGTTACTTACCCTACGAAGTCAGGTCAGAGAATAGACAACCATCCTGGTTAATTAAATAGTTCGCCACAGTTGTGGTATGCATCTGGAATCTCAAGACCTAGAAAGCTGAGAGACAGGAGGAGTACAAGTTATCAGCCAACCTGGGCTACATAGTGAGACCCTGTCAGTGAAAGAAAGAAAAGAGAGAGAGGAGGGAGAGAGAGAGAGAGAGAGAGAAGGAAGGGAGGGACGGATGGACAGACGGACGGACGGACGGACAGAACCTCCTGGCTAGTAAAGAATGGCTGCACATTCCATATATGGATTACTACTTTCCAAAGAACTAAACCATCACCTGGAAGAATGTTTTCCGAGTGCCTGCTAGCTGACCCACATGGGAGACACATGTACTTACCTTACCCAGATTTTCCCACCGAACCAAGAGATAGATACCATGAAGAGAAAATGGACAGATTCGTAGAAGTCAACTGATAGGCCCCCACTCAGAGGCTCCCAACTAATCCGGATACTGTTGGGATTTGAATCCAAGCTCACCTGTCACTAAATGAAAATATTTAGAAAACACCCACAGCTATTTGATGATCAGATTATTTGATTGTCTGAATTAATGAAAGAGGTCTAGTGAGTATAGTTTGCTCCAATCTTCTGCAATGATTCAGAAACGATTCCAAGATCTTTCCACACCCCCATCATCAGGGTGTCCTTTCAATACTGATAGATGCAGCACACAGTTCCCATGCTGTCTACACACAAAGACTGCCTTTCCTGTTTCTGCTGTGTTGCAGGCTTATTTAAATTAACTTGGCTTTTAAAATACAAGCAAACAGGTCGCTCTGTACAGGCAGAAACCCAGTAACACTTTAGTAAAACAAAGGCTAGAAACAAAAGCAAATACTGTTTGTTTGTTTGTTTGTTTGTTTGTTTGTTTATTTATTTATTTATTTATTTATTTATGTTCTCTACTGATGCTATGCATCTTCCTGGGAGCTCCCTGCCTTAGTAAAAAAGAACTATTCATTCCAAAAGAATAAGCGTCCGGTTAGAAAACATGTAGTTGAAGGATTGAAATCAAATTGAAGAGGGGGAATTTTCTCTCTAAATCAACACCCATTAGTTAACCTTTGATTCTGCCCCACATGAAATTACCTTGCATGTCTCTGGTGAGCTGCGTCCCTCATCCTGGGAAACACTGCAAATAGATGCTACAGCTTTTCAAGTTAGACACCAGTGGGCCCTGAATTGTAGCCATATTAACTGTGTTCTTGGAGCCAATGTCTTTGAACAAAGTTATAAAATCCTAATGACAACACGGGTTTCAGGTCAAGAATATAGTACTAAATAATATAGTTTTAAAGTACCTTCTGTGAAACGTGGCCAATAGTAGTTAAACATAGTTCCCTTTGACTTTATTGACCCAAAATAGTGAACGTCTACAGTGGGTTCCCATGTTTTGGTGGTTACCGGTGAAAGGCAGAGAAATACTGCACTGGTCTTAGCTGTGCACTCTCAGGCAAGTAGATTAACCTTTCTGTGCCTCATTTCATTTTCGAAAGGGAGGTAGCAATGCTGCCTGTCTCACTGGCTTCCGGGGGGGACTACATGAGGTGCTGGTGTATCTCAGAGCTCTGTAAGAGGTGGATGTCCTTACTCTCATTGGTTAGAGGTGGTGATACTTGGCAAAGAGAGGTAAAAACGAAAGAAAATCAGCCCAGATGGTAAGATCTATGACAGTAAATAAAATGAAAGTAGCCGTCCGTGGTAAGGCAGCCTATGGTCTCGCAAGAAGGATGCTCTGAGGTGGGAGATGTTGTTGGGGGCAAGCAGGCCTGTCCATCAGAAGCTCCTGCTGGGGTGTTCTGGAGAAGCAGGAGTGGAGATCAGCTGCGTGGGTGGGAATGTTCAGAGAAGAAAATCACCTCAGCGTGCTGAGACAAGAACTCCACTGTTTTTCTTTCTTTTTTTCCTTTGTTTTTTTTTTTTTGTTGTTGTTGTTGTTTGTTTGGTTGGTTGGTTGGTTGGTTGGTTTTTCGAGACAGGGTTCCTCTGTGTAACAGTCCTGGCTGTCCTGGATCTCACTCTGTAGACCAGGCTGGCCTCGAACTCACAGAGATCCATCTGCCTCTGCCTCCCAAGTGCTGGGATTAAAGGCGTGCGCCGCCGCCGCCGCCGCCGCCGCCGCCGCCGCCGCCGCCGCCGCCGCCGCCGCCACCACCACCAGGCGAACTCCACTGTTTCTATTCGAGACAGGGAGAAGGGAAAAGAGGAGCCCAGTAGAAAGCCAAAGAATGACAGGGGTGTCCTGGAAGATGAGGGAGGGGTGGTTAACAGCTCTCATTCTAGAAGAACTGAACTGTGACAGAATTAGACAACAGCAAGCTGTCTTTCCCTTTCAGCTTTATTCACGGTGACAGTCCCTAAGGAAGTGTACACAATAGAGTTCGGCAGCAACGTGAGCCTGGAGTGTGATTTTGACCACAGAGAATGCACGGGGCTCGGAGAAATAAGAGTCAGTTTGCAGAAGGTAGAAAATGATACCTCTTCGCCAAGTGAGAGAGCCACCCTACTGAAGGAGGTGCTGCCCCTGGGGAAGGCCTTGTTCCACATCTCCAGTGTCCAAGTGAAGGATGCGGGGCAGTACCGCTGTCTGGTCATCTGCGGGGCCGCCTGGGACTACAAGTACCTGACGGTCAAGGTCAAAGGTGAGTGTTTGCAAATGCTCGCTGATGGAGAGACATGACAGCGGAGCCGCACCACAGCATGCTGCTCTCAGTAGCTCAAACAAAAGCTGGAAACCGGCTTGAACGAGGCAGCTACTTCAAAGGGGGGAAAAGCTCCTGGCTGGAAATATTTTTTGACATCCGGTATAAGAAAAGATACAGAGGTTAAGCAGCAGACACAGTGGGGTAGAGGAAGTCAGGAAAATGAGAAGACTTCCTGCCTCTTCCTCTGCTGGACTCAGGACTCCCTTGTGCAGAAGATTTTTTCCTTAAAGCAGTGGTCCTCACGGAGGGACCTGTTGATTCCCACGGACTCTCCGAGGGAAGAACAAGTATGGGTGTCTAGCTCTTCACCGTCCTCAATCTCTTTCCCCAATTGATGAACCTGAGAACGTACCGCCAGGCAAAGCGTTGAGGGTTCCCCTGAAATACTCCTTCTTCATGAAGGGCCTGCCTCCCTTCTCAAATATAATCCATTGACCCAAGGTTTAAAACCTCCACAGTGTCAGACGAGGGTGAAAAGAAACCCTGAAGCTCCACAGAGCAGGATGGCTGCTGCTTTTTACACAGCAGCTGTAAAATGCTTTGCTTCCAACAGAACTGGAGGATGATGAGGACCCTCACCTAGAGACAATAGCTGATAATCAAAAATTAGCAATTTTTACCTGATAAACTATGTCTTTCAAATTGCTTCCAATTCCTACTAGGTAATTCATATGAACAAGATTTAGCTACAAAATTTTAAAAAATTAAATTAAATTAATGTTGAATTCTACCTCTCAGAATAGTCCTAAACATAATCTATAAGCATTTTCAGATTGATGAATAACTTGAATGATACATCCAGTGCACTTTTATTTTTCACACTTAATAATTGTCAATATCCACGATATTTTACATTTTGATAATATGTGTTGATAATGGTAATGAAATTACATTATAGAAGAAAACTTTGGACACCTGAAATCCCACAGTAATAAGGAAAATTTTAATTTCAATAGTTGTACATATTTTGCTGTTAAGTGTAAGACAGTTAAGGATGATAAATCAGAGAACTACCGGACATATATGTGTGTGTGTGTTTGTAAGAATGATACAATTATTTGTTGAAAATATGAATATTTATAAAATGCTAAATATGTATTTTTCAATATAGAAGCTTATGAAAAAGTCTAAGAATCAAACGGACACACAGGAAAACTAGGACACACACTGTCCTAATTTTCATCAGAGGATTGTGAGCAGAGAGCAGTGTTGAAGACCAACACGCAAGAGTAACTTACTGTGTTGCAGAACCTCGGATCTGGGGCCGGGGGAAGAATCCTACAGATGAAGTATGTTAGAGAAAGGCTTAGTTTTACCTTTAAATCTGGGGGACAGATCTGGACAATAGGTCTGTCACACCTCTCTCCACACAGGGATGCATATTAAATATAGGGAAGAGAGTTCATTTCCAAAGGACAGAAAAACGATGAGGCAGAACGAGAAGATCTAGGGGAGATGGTGGCTTCCGGAAAACCACGTTGTAGCCACGTGACTAAGAGCCATCGGTCTACGGTGGTGGGAGAGAGGCTGAAGCAGAGTACGGAGGCACCGAGAGAGGCCAGGTCCTCCCAGAGGTGCTGAGGTTGAGAGGTGGCCGGCAAAGAGGACTCCAGGCAGGCCCAGAGCAAGAGCACACCGGGCCACAGTCCAGCTGGAGCCAGGCATAGGAATAGATGAGCCATTGTGGGGAACGAACCAAAGTTTACCAAAGTACTTTAACCCAACACAAAGGCCCAGGAAGGTATGAGTGTGACCTCAGCAGGCTGAGGAAAGGGGCAGCATGGCTCCCATTGCAGGGAATTCACCACAAATGAGGAGGACAAAGGGCCTAGCAAAGGAAGCTGGAAGAGAAGCCCTGGGTGGAAAGGTGGCTGGCATCTGAGACTCTGGGCCCAGGGAAAGCATTGGCTGAAATAACCTACTGATGGAGTCACATCTCAGCTCCTTTCCCCTTAGGGATCAAAGGAATAAGGCTATCAGAGTGAAGAACACATTATCCTGACTTTCCAAGGGAGTCAAGTTTTTGGAATTACAGTCAGACCCTATACTATTCTTCAGGCTGTTAAATGACAGATTGAAAGTAATCCCTAAAGAGTTATTTCAGTGATTATTTGAAGTTTTCCTGGATCCTGTAAGACAAAAGCATATAAGAACTGTGTTTCCCACTTTATTTACAGTCACTATGATGATTAAGATAATAGTGCTGTATGCACAGTTTGTTCTTAGAAGGGATATGGAGGCTGAGAGACGGCCAAGAGCACTTACCGTGCAAGTATAAGAATCTGAGTTCAAATTCACAGCACCCACATTAAAAACAATGCATGACTGTATCTTCAGTGCTGTGGGGCAGTAACAGGTAGGACGTGGGAGCTCACTGGCCAGTCAGCCTAGCCAAAACAGTAAACTTCAAGTTCAGTGAGAGACCCTGACTCAAGGGAATGCCATAGAGAATAAGACAATCAGGGTTTTCTTCTGATCTTCACACGAGCATGCCCACCTGCACACACACATGTTCACAGAAACATATATCATATATGCCACATTCACCACATACCCCCCAACATGGACATGCCCACCTGTACACACATGCACATAGAAACGTACACCACATACCCTCTCTCCCAACACACACATACCAGAGAAATAGGAACCATGAAATTTGTAGAAATCTGAAGTAGAAAATAATCATTCTTTTAAGATTAAGCATTGAAAAGTCATCAAGGGACCAAGGGAATAGTACCAAGAAAGAGGTAAAGGGGAAAGCCAGGCCAGTGGAACCTCGGAATCATCACTTGATAGACTCTTCAGTGAGAGCTAGTGCCAGAAAATAAAGGATTCTGCTGCTAGAGAAACCATCAGAGCAGAGAGGGAGGGAAATGTCCTTTAATTAATGAGAAAGCAGAGAGTTTGAAAGACCATGTCACCAGCCCTTGGCTAATGCCTTTCAGATTCTCAAGACCAGGTTCTTAGACACTGAGCTTATTATATGTGTTTTACTCAGCCAAACAAGTGCCTGTGGGATGAAACTGATGACATAAGAATGAGCTTCTCAGTGGAAGTTTAATTACTTATTGTGCTCATGGCAAAGATAGCTTCTGGAGATGCAGGGGCTTCCATTTATAGATATAGTTAGCTACAAGTTAGGTAGTTAACTGATCGCTATTATGAGAAAAATAGATATGCTAAAGATAAAAGTCAGTGTTTTCAGTTGGTCTAGGCACAATGGAAATCAGAATAGAGGTTCCTTAGAAAACTAAAAATAGTACTATCATTTGATCCAGCTATAGTAATGAAGAACAAAATCATGTCATTTAAAGGAAAATGGATAAAACTGGAAACCATTGTGTAGAGAGACATAATGAAGACTTTGGAAGAATTGTACAATATGTTTGGTCTTATCTGTGGAATCTAAGGGGGAAAGGGACGCCATCAAAGTAAAAGGGGACTGCCAGAGAGAAGGAAAGGATGGAAGGGGGGATGTAGCTGAGGATAATGGGAGGGTAACTGCCATCCAAGGACAGTCAGTGCATGTATGAAAATGCCATAAAAAGAATGGCAGGATCTTTAAAAAGTCACATTTCATAATGATAAACATCAGCTCTATAGAGAGAAATGACTATTCTAAAGGTATGCGCATCTGACAATGTAGCTTCACTGCGTTCAACATAAACTGGGGAGTTGGCTGTTCCTCCCTTGAGCGCCACCCACTCTCAGTTCTTTTCTTTTACTCTTTCTTTTAAATTGTTTTTATATTTTGATATTTTTACATTTTATATTTTATATTGATATTGATATAATTATATCATTTTAACTTTCCTTTTCATCTCTGCAAACTCTCCAGTATACTCATCTTTTTTTCAAAGTCATGGTCTCCTTTATCTATACATACATATATATATATATATATATATATATATATACATATATACATATATATTTCTGCATACATGAATACAACCTGCTCAGTCTGTACAATGTCACTTAGATGTGTGTTTTCAGGGATGACCATTAGTATTAGATAACCAATTGGTGTTCTCTTCCCTGGGGAAAACTGTCTCCCACTCTCAGCATCCCTTAGCTGCCTGTAGGCCTTTGTGTAGAGTTGAGGCCTCCCAGGCTTTTCTCATTCTCTTAATAAATCTCAGTTCTCTTTGTTCAAAAACAATTGGAAGACAAAATGAAGAAGAATAAAAAGGAGGAGGAGGAGGAGAGGAAGAAGAAAAAGAAGGAAAAGGAGGAGAAAGAGGGAAGAGGAGGAAGAAGAGGAGGAGGAAGAAGAAGAAAAGAAGAAGAAGAAGGAGAAGGAGAAGGGAAGGAGAAGGGAAGGAGAAGGAGAAGAAGAAGAAGAAGAAGAAGAAGAAGAAGAAGAAGAAGAAGAAGAAGAAGAAGAAGAAGAAGAAGAAGCCAGATGTGTGTATGTGAACTTTTGATTCAGCTCTGCTATAACAGGTAGGACAAAATATGCAGCAGCAGACTTGAACAACTCAGCCACCCTGACCTAAATGATTTGTGTAGAACACCATCCTCAGATTGTTTCTAGGTTCATGTCTAACACTCACCAAGATAGTTATCTAGCCAAGATGCCAAAGAACACATTTCTCATTGAGCAGGAAGTTGGAAATCTTGGACTTTTAAAACCACCCACTTGAAACTCTAAAATCTGCTCATCTTTTCTCAAGAAAAGTCTAGCTTCCCTATTATGAATCATTGGGAATGATGCCTCCCTAGCCACTTCCCAAATGAAAAAGGTTGCGGAAGCATTTTTGATATCGTTAATATAAGGTGTGGGTTTTCATCCCTTTCCCAAACTATGCTGGTTCTTTTGGCTGAATATCTATCCCTTTGCCATGTATCCCTTCATTTACATATCACAAGTCAGAGTCTCAGCCAAGCCCTGATTCCTGGTCCTTTTTCTTCTGAGTCACCTCTCTGCTCAGCCCAGATCAGTTTCTTGTTTGGAACTGTCCTGCAGGAGCTGGCTGAACTTCACCTACAACAGATTATCCAATAAGTCTAGGCTGGTTGTTTTGGGGTTGTTGGTTTTTTGTTTTGTTTTGTTTTTCAAATTTACACACTAATTCCCAAAAGATAGAAATAAGATATAATGTGGTAGAATAAAATAGTTCTAAGAGGATGCTGCACCAAGAGGAAAAAGGTGTGGCTAAATTAGAGGTAAAGTGACTACTTTGTCTGCTTCAGATACGGTTTGACTGCCAGAGACAGCCCAAAACTTGGTTCCAAGGAACTTGGTAAGACTAGGCCAAATCGTTCAGTAGACTGTGTCAGAACCCAATTCTCTTCCTTTTCTCTGAGTTCTAGGTGTTACCAGATCCATCAAGAGAATATGTTGTTCCTGCCTAGGTTGCGTCCCATCCCTCTGTGTCATGTCCAATGCAAAGTAGTGTGATAAAATGCAGGAGTTCACATCGCCCCACCATCTCGAGGGTTCTATTGTTTCGCTGTTTGCAAACTAAGAATCCAAATTTTACCAACCTCTTACAGTCCTTGTCTACTTTAAATAAGATAATGTCTAGTGACAGGGCAAGGGCCAGGTTTTATGGTCACTTAACCTCTGCTGTTTATTAAGTTTTTGGAAAAGTGAGCAACACACAAGAATGCATATGGGAAGCTGGGTGGTGGTGGCGCACGCCTTTAATCCCAGCACTTGGGAGGCAGAGGCAGGCGGATCTCTGAGTTCAAGGCCAGCCTGGTCTCCAAAGTGAGTTCCAGGAAAGGCGCAAAGCTATACAGAGAAACCCTGTCTCAAAGAAAAAAAAAAAAAAAGAATGCATATGGGAAATGAACACCACACGTTAAGTGAATGGCTGTATGACCACATGATTCTCCCCTCCTCTCCCTGTTTGGGGTGTCTCTGGATGACTTACACTGGAGAACGTGAATAAGAACAGAGAGCTCCTTCTTCCTTGCTCCCTCACCTTGACCGAGAAGCACGGACTTGCAGTTCAGACCCTGTTCTAGCTCCATTTCTGTGGCTGTGACCAAATACCTTGCAGAAATGCAACTTAGAGTTGAGGAGTTTATTTGGCTCACAGTTCCAAGATATAGTCTGTCACTGAGAGGAAATCAAGGCAGGAACTCAAAGTAGCTACTCATATCACATCCTGAGTCAGGAGCAGATGGAAATGAATGCCTATGCACCTGCTTGTTTGTGCTCAGCTTGGTTTCTCTACTTTCAGGTAGTTCAGTCCCACCTGCCTAGGACACTGTGCCACCCATAGTGAGCTGGGACTTCCCATATCAATTAACTTAATTAAGACATTACCCGATAGGGGTGCCCACAGACCACCTTGGTGTGGACAATCCCTCATTGAGACGGTTCCCCTCAGATAATTCTAGATTGCATCAAGTTGGCAACTAAAGTTAACCATCACATCACAGACCCCAAGTCTTCTCATAAAAGATAATAAACAAACAAACAAATAAAAAAAATTCTAAAGATGGCCCAGTCTTAACATCACTTTAAAAAAGAAAAGAATATAAAAGGCCATAGAATGTGGCATTTTAGCATAGTGCTAAGATATAAGTTTGCAGCCTTTCTAATTTCAAACATTGGGTCGACCAGTCTTTATTCTTCTGACTTTGGACACCACTCTCAACATACCTGTCTTCAATTAACCCCAACAAAAATTGGGGATAACAACAAAGCATCTTTGTTGTATTGTATGAATTAAACTGTTCAATCTATGCAAAGTAATGTACCTGGGACATAGAAAATATTTTTAAAATAAAAGAAAATGTATTACCTAAGATCAATAGAGACCATTTTATTTCCTCTTGCATTGAGTAGAATTCTACAGCAATCAGAATATAATTTCTTTTTCTTCTGTTGTCCAGCTTCTTACAAGAATATAGACACTAGGATCCTAGAGTTCCCAGGAACAGGGGAGGTGCAGCTCACCTGCCAGGCTAGAGGTTACCCCCTGGCAGAAGTGTCCTGGCTTAACGTCAGTGTTCCTGCCAACACCAGCCACATCAAGACCCCTGAAGGCCTCTACCAGATCACCAGTGTTCTGCACCTAAAACCACAGCCTGGCAGAAACATCAGCTGCGTGTTCTGGAATGCTCACATGAAGGAGCTTACTTCAGCCATCATTGGCCCTCTGGGTAAGTGCAGCCCCCACTTCCTAGCTCTATCAATCAGAGTTCATGTATGAAACAGATGGCGTGCTCACATGAGCCATTCAAGGAAGGTGTCATAAAGGGACTCTTCGGGAAGTCAAAGTTGAATCTAGAAGAATTACAAGGACAGAACAGAACAAAGATCTCTTGAGTCGCCACTGTTGGAGAGGCTACCGGGAGAAGGGCAGCTGTAGGGACAGCACCTCTTGGAGTGCGGCACCTGAGCAGCCTCAAAGAGGGAAGTCTGCCAATGACAGATACCCCAACCACACCTCAGGTCCTCCGTATCCTGCCGGTGTCTCCCATTGGCTGATCCCAGCAGGAGTTCAGAGAACAAAGATACCTAGCCACAGGCTGCTTCCAGAAAGGTCAACATTGGATCTCAGAGCACAATGTTACAGTATAGAAAAAAGATCTGAAGAAGCTGTAGAAACATCTCCTGTGATTCATGCCCAGAGTGATAAGTGAATAGCATGGAACACCCATGTTTGTCTGGCTGTACTGCTGGTTAATTGGCTATGTGGCATCCCTAAAAAACTGATCTCTTACAAAAAAAAAATCAGTCTGACTGGCCACGCTAGCTAGTATTAGAAGTGGATTTCATCCTTTTGAATTTCTGCACCAGCAAGATTGTAACCTATTTTTTTTAACAAGCCAATAACTTTTTGTGCCAGGTAAGAGCATTTGTTTGATAACTAAAATCTATCCACTAGAAAAACAATCATTGCCTAAGAGACAGGAACTTTTTTCCACCATGTATGTAGTTCTTATTGCTCCTGTATCAAATTGCCACAAATGCAATGGTTCAAAACAACAAAACTTTATTATCTTATACTTCTGGAGGTTTGAAGTCTAATATAGGTTTCACTGAGTTCTAGTCAAGGTGAGTGAGGATTAGAGGTCCTAGGAGTTAATCTATTGTCCTGCCTTTTCCAATGTCATCATCTATATTGCATGGCTTGTGACTGCTTCTTCAAAGGCAATAGTCACATCACCCAGCCCCTTTTCTCAGACTCTTCCCCTGGCTCTCTTTCTCGTGAACCTGGGGCTTTAGGAGATGCCGCCTCCCCCCGCCCCCCCGGTGGAAATATATGTGTCCAAATAGGTTGAGATTTGGTTGGTACCGGAATCCAAAGGATGAGATCCACTTCCAGAACTAGCTAGCGTGACCGGTCAAGTTCTGAATAATTTAATAAGAGACCAATTTTCTTGGAAATGTCACTAGAACCAGTTAACTGGCACCACAGTCAGCAAAATAATATAGATCCTACTCACTGGGGCTCTGAAAGGGACCCAGTGGGAAACGCCTCCGTGGTCAGTGTTGGACAGAAGAAAAATCCATTCTGTCCTGGCTGCATTATCTAGCAGCGATCCTCTGCCTGGGCCTTGGCGGTTTTCCATTTTTTTTCAATTGTATGAATCATTGGTTGAAAGGAAACCTAATCATGAAAAATGGAGTAAGACTTCCTCTTTCTCTCTTCCCTGCTCCTCCTTACTTAGAGCAGGCAGAGGAGGAGCAGAGGAAATGTGTACCACAGGAACTCCCTCCCCTCCCTTTGTCCCTTCTGCTTAGATGGCAGCCCCGGAAGAGAGGCCCAGCCTTTCCACACTTCCACACAGGACCAAACCTGACTGTGAGCAGGAATCAAGCAAGGAACCGAGCAAGGGTTCCTGCTCTTGGAGTGGGACAGGTGGAGGGTTGTTTTTTTTTTTGTGTGTGTGTGTGTGTGTGTGTGTGTGTGTGTGTGTGTGTGTGTTTGTTTGTTTGTTTGTTTGTTTGTTTTGAGGGGGAAGGAGGTGGTTCCCTGGGCAAGCTGGCAGATCCAAAAGGATTCAGGACCCCAATAGGAGTGGGCACTGGTCTTAAGCCAGGGGGTTCTGACACAAGAGAAGGCAACTGGTCAGTACAGGAAACAGAACTGACAGAAACACATAAAAAGACACACAGAGGCGCGCGCGCGCGCGCGCACACACACACACACACACATACACACAGACAACCCGAGGTAGCCACTGCACATTCATAAACCTGAACAGACGGGGAATTCAGTGATGCCTCCGTGGATCCTGGACACTGGACCAGTGGCAGTGTCTGCCTGGCCTCTCCTATGTGTCCAAACAGAAGGTGCCTTAACCAGTCTTACCTCCTGAGGTGACAAAACAGGCAACTTTCTAATTTGTTTCCTTTTGAGGTGGAGGTGTCAGAGTCCTCCAAAGCATTAGGCATTCATTGATCAAAGGGAGCCCTGGGGACCCAGAACTCCAGTTTTGTACCCTCTGCCCCAGGAGTCCCCTGACCACTACACTCTTCCTCACTTTAAGGGGCTCAGAGACCCCCCAGTGTCTCAAGGTCTGGTCTCTGGGATCTCTGTGGGACCTCTAGAAATGTGGGGTATCCACCAGAGAAGACTGCTCAGACATGGGTTTAATCCAATAGAAAGTCTTTATTAGCCAGCCAGCCACTATACTGGGTGTTCTGGATCCCAGTGTAGCCCCAAGCCTTTCTCAGGGTGAGTTTTTAAGCACAAAAAAAAAAAAAGCCCCTATATTCTGGATTGACATACTTCAGTTAACAAGAACAGTTAGCCAGAAGCAGAATTATAGAATCCAAACAGCAAGGTTAGTACATTTAGAGACTTTCCCAGAACTATGGACTTTGATGGACTAGGCCTTTGTTTTCATTTGGGGAGGTGGTACTTTCTCTATGTGCTGAGTTTTATGACCTGAATGGAATCCCATAAATGGAGTCAATTGTGCTAAGGTCTGGGGACTTACTTAAGTCTGGGAGCCTGTAACAATACCTTTTCCACTTCCACACTTTCTTTGTGTCGTAAGCTCCTTTCCCATAAAACAACATCATTTGGCAGCCCCCAGCCTACCCTGTCCCTAAGACACCTCATACAGCTTCAGAGGCAGACTCTCATCTTGCTCATTCAAATCTTTTACCCACATGATGTTATTAAGATCTTTACCCACATCACTTGCTTGTTTTTCTGTGACTGTTATCTTTTCTCATTTTTTATGTGTATTGTTTTTTCATAGTTCACAGGGTTCCTCTTTATATCCAGACCATAGTGAAAGCAGAATGCTCTGCCCATGAGGAGTGCTTAAGAAATGCTTCAGTATTGGGTGGGAGACACCATCTCGAAGACCCCAGCTCCCTCATCTCAGCTCCTAGTCTGGGTGGACAGTCAGATCAGACATGATGCCCTGATCTGTGACACACAAAACAGCGTCAGGATAACCACAGTCACATGTCCTCCCAGGGGGTCCTCACTTCTACTTCTTAAGGGCATTGCCTAGCTGACTTATAACCATCCTGTTTCCACTCATTCTCATAAACTGAGCTACTCACCCACTGCTGACCGCCGTGAACCACGTCAGGCTTCTCGAGAAGTCAGTGAATAAAACAGATGCAGAAATGAGAGCTCCGGGGTGGGAGGGTGGGAGGGTGCCTGCCACTCAGGGGACAGAAGGCTGATGAATTTGGGCAAAGTTAGGGGGTTATCAGTTCATTTTCTTTCAGAAACGGGGCTGTCCTCTGCCAGTTGCTGCATTTCCATTGGGAAATGTAACTGGGCTAGATTATAGGAATGACTGTAAAATACCTGGTGGGGCTGGCAGAAAAGTGAAGCCCCCCCCCGGCACATCTGGAGGGGAATCCAGGCAACAGAGAAGAATGTGGGTTCTGAAAACGGTCCAATTTCAGATGCTGTCTCTGCTGCCTCTTGGCTTTAGAACTTGAACATCCTACAGGGCTGTCCTAGCACTCATCTCTCAGCAACACGGCAAGAGTGAGTAAAGACGCCCGTGTTAAAAGGTTACTGTGGCAGTTAAATGAAACGTGATACTAAAGGGTGAAATGAAGGAAAACTAAGTCACCTCCCACAAGATTCCTGCCTTCTTTCTGAGCACACAGGTCTGTGGTAAGAATAGGACAGATATATTTTTAACCATTGCTTATCTTATCATTGTGAAAGAGAAGGAAACAGTTATAATAAAATAACATAGAAGAATATGCAGGCTTAAGGGACCGTAGTGAAGAGACAAACACACAGTGACTCAGAGCAGCTGTGTGTTTTCCCATTAGGTAATACTCAGAGATAGAAAGTGCTCTAAGCAGCTAAATGACTACATTCTATAAGTCATTCAGTGGCCCAGGTTATTTTCATCTTCTTGCTCTGCCATTGCCACTCTCCTGGACATTGTCCCTGTTGATTTGTCAAAGCAGGGTCACTGCCATATTTATATTTCTGCCTTCAGAGAGGAAAAAGTGGTGGAAGAACCTTTGATGTTTTACACTAAGATCCAGAAGACCTATTCTTGGTCTGAACCTAGTTGATGTTCCTGGCGACACCTAAGTGTTGGCCTATGGGTCTGGAAAAAGCAGTCTTTTGAGAACCATGTCTATCTAGTAACCTAGCACTAGGAGGGATGGAGTAGATGAGAGGAATAACCAGCAGGTCGCCACAAGGTAACTGCTGATCAGCTAGGCGGACTAGATGGTCTGTTCAGCCCAGAAACTTGGACTGGCACCTCTCATGCAGCGATGTTAGGCTTCACACAGGACTGAGGGATGACTTAGCTACCACCTTTGCCCTCAAATACAGTCTGAGGAAGCTGAAGTCTTCAGAGGTGAGCAGAAACTCCACATGTGGAAGATCTGTGAGGAAAGCTGGACAGAACAAAGATTCCCAAAGGTACTCAGGCAGGAGCCTGACTCACAGTGCTATATGCAGCATGCACTTAGTAGTGAAGAAGTTAGCATTTTGCAACATGGCTTAAGCATGCAGGCTCTTACCTTTTCATTCTTAGTGATCACATGCTCTTGGATGAAGAGGATTCGTACAGAACCTGGGCTTTGGGTCAGGCAGGTCTGGGTCTGCAGCCCTGGCTGTGTCGTTTCTTTGGAGGCAGTGACCATAGACAGATTATTTAGCATCCCTGAGGCTCTAAAGTGACTCAGGACTAAGTGGTGTCTAAGACTCTCTCAGCTAGACTATTGTAGATAGAATTCTAAATGGTCTTATTAAATAAGAAACACAGAGACAAATGCAGAGTTAAAAGCCCAGAGATCAGAGCAGTAGCCAGGAGCTAAGACCACCTTATCTTGCCACTCGCTGCCGTCCTTCCCCTGAGAGAGAGAGACCTTCTTCCTGTGTCCTGTCTTTTTATTGCCTTTCTGTTCTGCCTTCTCATGATTTCCTCGTCACTGCCTGTCTATACAGACCTCCAGGTCTCTATGGTTGGTACTGGGATTAAAAGTTCAGATCACCTTGCTTTGGATGTGTCCTTGACCACAGAGACTCTGCCTGCCATGTGATCGGATTAAGGGCGTGTGCTACCACCGCCTGACTCCCGCTTATGGCTCGCCGTGACTTCTGATCTCTGGGACATACAAATAAAATCACATTTCAGCACAAATAAAATATCACCATAGACTATTCCATGGTTCTCAACACTGTAGAGCGGGGGTCAGGAGCAGAGCAGCCAGCAGTTCAAGCCCTCCTTCCTGAATAGTTTTGTACAGTTTTTCTGATACGGCAGTTGTTGAGTCTGTATTCATTGCTCCACGAGTCTCGGAAACAGGCATAGCCTCTCTTGTGTGTCCACTCATTGCCAAGTTGTGAACACCCCCATGGTCCTTTCTTCTCTCCATCTGGCCAACCTGAAGGCACCCAGAGCTCTGCGAGGGTGTCCCCCAGCCTCTAAATTACTCTTCTCATCACCCCTTTACTATATGGATGCTGTCCTCAGTGCCAGCACCTCAGTGCCAGCACCTTGGTTAGTCCAGACAAGCTAAGGGTCAGTTGTAATCACTCACACCAAGACCTGAATGGCTAGATTTCATATGTCACCACTGTCTGGGATATTCTGCTTTTTCCAAAGGATCGTGCTAGTCTTTCAAATCAGATAACTAGTAGTACAGATTCTAAGCCCCTGAGTTCTTACCAGTGAGGGAGAAAATTAACTTTTGAGCTGAGGGTTTTTCCTGCTTGAGTGGGAAGGGCAGGGTGATAAAGAGAAAGGAAATGGAGATAGAGATAGAGACGGGGTAGGGATGACAGATGGGTGGGTAGGTGGGTAAATGGAATGACAATGTGGCAAAAGGCACAGGATCTGGGTCCAGACAGTCTGGAGTGTATCTCAGCTAAATCCTTCGCTGTCTAACTTTGGGGAAATCTCTCAGCCTCACTTTTTCACCAGTGGAAATGGAGATCTAAGCAGAGACTACTTCACTGGGTAGCTGTGGCAGGAAATGAGCTTCCATGTGAGGAGAGGTGTGGAGGGAAGGCTTCACCCCACGGCTGTGCGGTGGGGACCCCTCAGAAAGCCACCCCAGTCTGGCTGTGAGCCGGCCTGTGACAGGATTTTGATTATTTCCTTCACCCAGGTTGGACTGAACCTAAGGTCCCCAGAACATCACCACTTCACGTTGTCATCCCATCGTGCATCATTGCTTTAATCTTCCTAGCTGCAGTGATAGCCCTGAGAAAGAAGCTCTGTGGAAAGCTGTGTCCTAGAAATAGGTGAGTGACCCACACACAGTAGGAGCTTGTGAGCTGAGGTGTGAGCCGAGGTGTGAGCCAAGGTGTGAGCCGAGGTGTGAGCCGAGGTGTGAGCCGAGGTGTGAGCCGAGGTGTGAGCCTCTGCTTGACTCACAGCAACCTGTGGCCTACCATTCTCCACTGCAACACTTCAAGCCTAGGAGGACTTTGAGACTGCCCTGGGGACTTTTTACCTACTCCAAGAAGAAAATTCAGGGAGTTGAACCCATACAGAGATTTCTTTCTTTCTTTCTTTCTTTTTTTTTTTTTTTTTTTTTTTTTTAAAGAAGATGTTTGTTTCTGGACTGAAAGAGTTTGCCTTGTGCTCGGAGCCTCCAGAGTGCTGTCTGGCTAATACAGGTGGCATTTGCTGGTGAGAGGTTGCCAGGAGCCTCTCTGAGGCTTCTGTTAGCTTCTCGTTCTGGGCATGAGTTGGGTTAAACCTCCCTGGTCTCCTAGGAATCCACCCCTTCTGTCTGGGTAAGGAATGGAGAGAGAGAGGCTTGGGAGCCTTCTCAGTTTGGGCAAGTCTTTGTGAGCATCGGCTTAGCCTGGGTCTTCTCATCATTTGCCCCTCTTCTACTGGACCTGCTGGGGCTGGGGTATGCCTGCAGCTTCACGTCCTAAATAGAGCTGTTCTTGTGTCTGTCTGTTCCTCACTTCCTGGAAAAAGCCAGTCTACAAAATCCCCAGAATGTATGTAGGCCTATCTGGTGCTTTGCTCAGCGGCACCTAGGCAGTACCCGGTGAACGTCTTTCCACATCTACACTGGCTTTGTCTGTCAAAAAGGAAATGGTGTCTTTGACTAATGCATTTGGAGTGGGCAGCACCAGCCAGGCGGGGCGGGGCGGGGGTGGGGGCGGGGGAGGTTTTGGAGGCTGTCATCCTACACTGATGGGGACCTCATCTGCGTCCTCACCTGTTGAAGTCCCATGTGTTTTGTCCATTGCCCTTTGTGGGCATTATCCGGGCTGACCCCGAAACCTCTAACTGCAGAATTCAAGGAACTGTTGTCAAAAGAAAATAAGATCTCAGCATTCAGGGGGCGGTGGGGACTGGAGGATGGGGCTGTCAAAGGCAGCCTGGGCTACTCAGTGAAGCCTAGCCTCAGGGGAGAAACTGTAAGGAGGAGGAGGAGAAAGGGAGAGGGAAGACCAGTGAAGGGGGGTGGAGGAAAAGGAAGTGAAGGGAGGGAGGGAGAAAGGAGAGAGAAGAAAGGACACAGGAGAGAGGTGAGAGGAAGAGACAGAGGGGCAGGCGGGAGTTTTTCGTTTTTGAGTACACAGGAAGGGAGTGGAAGAGCAAAGAAAGAGGACACTGAGTTTGTTCAGCAGGACTTTGGTTTTTACATAAAGTCCTCTCTGTCAACCCGTGATCTCGGACTGCCGTGGCAAGTGAAGCTCGCTCAAGTCTTACGTCCTGCCCTTTACACTGATCTTACAAGCCGAGTTCCTGGCCTGGGGCCTGAGAACCCCTAGCCACTTCGAAAGGTCAGCTTAACCATTCACAATAGTCAAGTTGTGGGATCAGCCCCGGTATCCATCAGTGGATGAATGGTTAAAGAAACTGTGACATGTGTTCACAATAGAGTACTAGTCAACCATAAAGGAAAATAAAATGATGTCATTTTCAGGGGGGGTGAATGAACCTAGAGGTCATCATTTTAAACCCAACTCAGACAGTGCAGGCAAATATTATATTTCCTTTCATATACAGATTCTAGGTTAAAAAATAATACATGGACAGGGTACCTGCACAAGGGGGAAGGAGGTACAGGATGGGTAAAAGGAAGTGGATATGATTGAAGTGCATTGTATACGTGTGTGAAAAGCCATTATGATTAGGCTGGAGAGATGGCTCACAGAGGACCTGAGTTCCATTCCCAGCACCCACATCAGGGAGCTCACAATCACCTGTAACTCCACTCTAGGGGATCTTATGCCCTCTTCTAGCTTCCCAGGGAGCTAAGTCAGTCCACCAGAGTGCCTGATTTGAGCTGTTACTGAGGGTCTAGTGTGTAAGGGATTGACTGCGACAACTGTGGCTAAGACAGGAAGTCCCCCCTACCACTTCAGCCATGTATGTCTTGCATTGGGACCAGTGGCAAGTGGCATGTGAGGAGGCCTTAACTGTCATCCCCTACCACTGTGGTGTATAGTTCTCTAGTCCTGCCTGGTAGAATCTCCGTTTCCTCCAGGTATCTACAGCCACTGTGAAAAGGTCTCCTTGCCAGAGCAGATCCCCATGAAGACCACATTAAACTGTCATGGCTGAAGAGGTAGGAGGGGCTTCCCGACTTCGCAGCAGCTGCACCATTAACCCCTTCTACACTAGACCCTCATGAGGAACCTGAGTCAGGAGCCTTAACTTGTCTCTCTTCAGTTCTTTTTGGGGCCATTGTTGTCCTGAGACTGAAGTAAAGATAGAGAAGTCTCTATCTCTTTCTTTCCAGAAGTCTCCTCGGCCCTTATACAGATTCACCCACCTGAGTATCACAACTCATGGTGCCTACTGGAGGACAGCCATTTCTGGTCCATAAAATGTCTTATTAACCATTCCTTGCAAAGAGCCATTCAATAGTTCAAGGATCCAGAGCGACACGATGTGTTCCGGAGAAGACGTTGGCAAATTCCCCGGCAAAAATATCAAGTTCTGTTATCACTAGGCCTAAGTTTCATGAATGTGAAAACTGTGTTTCTCTCATCAATAGATATATTTGCAATATCTAAAAACATTATCTGGTATGTGTAAGATGATGCTTAATAAAACCGTAAGTTTTTTTCTATTTTTTATTCTATTGTATACATACATGCATGCATGTATGTATGTATGTATAATGAATTGTAGACATTTCATCCCCCATTCCTCACTCTTATTCCTCTCCCTTTCCTACGGACATTCTTCCCAACAAGCCCCTCCTCTGCTTTCTTCTTTCTGTGTGTGACTCACTAAGTTTAAATGGAGTTGCTTGCAGGAGCATGGGGGGAAGTTATTTAAAGAACAGTCAACATGTCAGTGGCCACACCACTGAAGAAAATGACACCAATCATCAACTGCCAATAGCCCCTCAGAAGGGGGTGGGCACCGTGGCCTCCTCTCTTATCCATGATGAAATGTTGACAGGACCAGTCTTGTGCAGGTCTTGAGTGGATAGCCATGCTATGCTGGGTTCCTGAATGCAATGGCTATGTCAATCTTTTTGTTGCGCATCTCCCCACCCTCTGTCCCTTACATTCCTTCTTTCCCCCTCTTCCATAATGTCCCCTGAGCCTTGTGGTGGTGGTGATATAGATATCCCATTTAAGGCAGAACGTCCCACCATTGCTTATTCTTGGACTCTGGCCAGTTATGGGTGAGCATGCGAGACCTGCTCGGACTGATATAACAGCCATCTGTGGCCATTTGAGTTTAGGACTTGGTAGCCATATTTAAAGCATTTACACATGGTAGCTAGAGGATGTAATAGCAGACACTGTAGATCAACATTACCATCACTGCAGGGAATCCTATTGCATGGTACTGTGAGAAATCCCTTCTAAGTTCCTTTTCTCTTAATTGCGAGTTTTGCCTAAGGCAGGGAATGGCACCTTTATTTTTCCCAAGCAGGAACTGAGGTTCTGAAAAGCCATGTGAAAAAGAAAAGAAAAGAAAAGAAAAGCCATGTGATCTCCCAAAGTCACACAACATAGACTCGAATGCAGATCCATAGGTCTGTCAAACTCTAAAACCTGTGACCTTTTCATGACAAACCAGTTTAATAAAAACTAGCAATCTGGATAGTATTATCCATAGGAGGGAAGAACAAGTCTTAATCTAAAGAACTGAGTGGACTGTCATTCATATATTGGGCTAGTCACAAAGCCAAATCAGAGTCCCATAGCAGTTACCTGCCACAGAGTCTAGATTTATAGAATTTATTAACTGTGGGTGACCTAAATGAATGAGGATTCCAAAAAACTTGGCAAGTGGTGTTTGAACATGCAATGACTAATAACCAATTCAAAGTGAAATGTATAGTGAATCTGGTGTTTGTCGGTGCTTACCCATGCTGCATCACATCGCTTCATTACCACGTGGTTCTGAACATGCAGCACAGTCACTTTATACCCTGCATGCTGTCACAACAATGCAGCACCAAGGACTGCTGCAGAAACCATGGTCTGCTTTGAGACTGTTTTGTGTTATGATTTGCAGTGTTTTTATTGAACATACAAAGCTTTATCACCTTACTGAAATATAATGCTTTAATTACAAAAAAAATTGTTTCTTTATCAAGACAAGGTCTCACTATAAAGCTCTAGCTGTCCTGGAACTCACTTTGTAGACCTGGCTAGCCTGGATCTCACTGAGATCTGCCTGTCTCTGCTTCCCAAGTGCTGGAATTAGAGGTGTGTGCCACTACATGTCACACAAAACACTTTTAATATTTTTCTACCGTCATTTCTCAGCATATATCAAACTCGTATAACTTTTTATTTAGTTGCATTAGAAAATGGGGGTTGAAAGTAGAAAAGTCTGGAACAAGTCTTCAGATCTTGAGAACTGTATTTCACAAACTCTGGGCAAGAACCAGGTTTTGTGTGTATGTCATGTATGTGTGTTCAGTTTTCAAAGTGTTGTTGGTACCTTCATAATCTACACTGTAAATGAATTCTTAAAAACTGCAATGGGCCGGCCGGTGGTGGCGCACACCTTTAATCCCAGCACTCGGGAGGCAGAGCCAGGCGGATCTCTGTGAGTTTGAGGCCAGCCTGGGCTACCAAGTGAGTTCCAGGAAAAGGTGCAAAGCAACACAGAGAAACCATGTCTCAAAAAGCCAAAAAAAAAACAAAAAACAAACAAAAAAAAAACCCTGCAATAGAAAGCCAAGTCTGTAATCCCAGGCTCAAGAGGCTGAGGCAGGAGAATTTCTAGTTTGAGATCAGCTAAGGCTACATAGTTTGAGGTCTGTATGTAATGAAAAAACACAAGAACATAGTAGTCCCAACTTTTATTCATATTTTATTTTATCCATGTATACATGCAGGTGTGTGTGTGTGCACACACATACGTGTGCAGGTGTGTGAGTACATACATGTTCATGCATGACAGGGGCACATGTCTATGCCTGTGTGTGTAGAATACTGATATCAACCTCGGGTGCCATATACCTTGTTTTCTCCACACAAAGTGTCCCTATGGGATTTGAGGCTGGCCACTGAGCCCCAGGGATGCATTTGTCTCCCAAGCATGTGCTACCACACTCAGCTTTTCACACGGATGCTGGGGATCAAGCTCAGGTCCTCATAATTGTGCAGCAACTGTTTACTAAGTTATCTTCCCATTTTTATTAGATACAACAAATAGAACACATTTCAATAACAGAAAAAAAAAAACAAAATAACAAAGTAATGTTTATAAAAGTCTCTAAGTTTTAGACTCAACTACTAATCCTCGTCTGATCATGAACCGGTAACTAGCATTTGTGCAGCCAACACCAGCCCAAGGAGTAGATTTCCAGTGGTCCTAAAGGATCGAGTCAGAACTTCATAACTATCTAAACCAAAAACCAAACAAAGACTGTGGTTTCTGGCCTAAGGCCCATGGAGAGCAGTAACATTGTTACTGCAGAGAGGCTGCCCCTGAAAACGGCCACACTCCGGAACAGCTCCTCTGAGTTAACCACTGGGCTCCTTTTAAACACAAATCTTCTTGAAAACCACACGTTGACACATTGGTTTTGTTACGGGATTGACCCTTGGAGCCCAGGCCAAGGTCAGGATGCTCAGGATGGAGTTAGCAAAGGTCTGATCAGCAAAGAAGCAACAGAGGCTATCCTGGACAGTTCAGCCAGCTGAGTGTCAAGGGAAAGAAATCTGATGGGAAAGAGCAAGTGCAACCAGAGGTTAAGGAAGAAATGAAACCAGAAAAACTTGATGCTAGCAGCAACTTGTTGTGCAAACTTGTGCTTTTGTTCTCGAAGCAACTCTGACATCAGGTTTTTACACCTTAGTGTAAATTAAGCAACCAAGCCTTGTGTTATACTCCAGGATGGGCAGGTATAAAGCGTCAGTCGAAAAGGTTGTTCAAAAAAGCCAATGGAAACCCACTATTTTACAAGCTATATGTATTTTTCATCTAATCTATGCATTCATATGATCTACAAATTTATATTAAGGAGTTTAGTTAGAGTTACTTTACATAGGGGATAATGATAACATTCCTCCCAGAAGCCATAGGTTGCCACATAAGAAGTCCAGTGGAAGATGTGGCATGGCTTCCCTCCAGTTGTTGCTCAGGGGTATCCTGGAGACTCCCAAAACAATACAAGCTTATGGAAGACATGGGACACAGAAATATTAAGTCAGTTCCAATGGAAGCTTCTTCCCTGCTGGCCCGCTTTCATAGTGCCACAGATACAGTGCAAGCTGCAGGTGGGGTGAGCCATCAACATCTTACCCAGCTGAGAATCCTGTGAGCTGCAGTAATGACTGGCATGGCAAGATACACCCACGGGTGTGGTAGTGGCAATAATGTCAGGGGTGTAACCCGCCGCATTCTGATGGAACTTAAGGCCCACTCCACAGGAGTGACTGCATGGCTGATACTGTATCTGTGGCCAGGAACCTATGACTGGAGAGTTTGTAGGTTCTGAGGGTGAGCCTGCGACAATGATTTTGCTAAAAGGACAATCGTATCAATCTGCTCTCTAAATTTGTATCTCTATATTTATAGATTAGTGCAGTTCCCAGATTTCATCAGGAAGTTTCTTTATGCAGTGGACTGGGGTTAGCACAGACACTCACAATTGCACGAAGTTCAGAGAATACTTGTCCGTGGAGAGTTCAGCTACCAAAAGGACATCTATATCCCACCCCACCCCTCTAAGCTTATGGATTGTCGTAGTTAGGGTTTCTATTGCTGCAACAAAACACCATGACCAAAGAGCAAGCTGGGGAGGAAAGGGTTTCTTCTGATTACACTTTCCTATTCCTGTTCATCGTGGAAGGAAGTCAGGACAGTGTACTGAGTGGTTTTGTGTGTCAACTTGACACAAGCTAGAGTCATCAGAGGAAGGAGCCTCAGCTAAGGACATGACTCGATGAGATTCAGCTGGAAGGCATTTTCTCATTTAGTCATCAATAAGGGAGAGCCCAGCCCATGGTGGGTGGTGCCATCCCTAGGCTGTTGGTCCTGGTTTCTATGAGAAGGTGGACCGAGCAAGCCATGGGAAGCAAGCCAGTAAGCAGCTTCCCCTCCCCCATGGCTTCTGCATCAGCTCCTGTCTCAGGACCCTTCCCTGTTTGAGTTTGTGTCCTGACTTCCTTCAGTGATGAACAGCAATGCTGAAGTGTAAGCCAAAGAAACCCTTTTCCTCTCAAACTGGCTTTTTGGTCATGGTGTTTCATTGCAACAATAGAAACCCTAAGACATTAGACAGGAACCCAAACAGGGCAGGAACCTGGAGGCAGGAGCTGATGCAGAGACCGTGGAGGAGTGCTGCTCACTGACCTATTCCCTATGGCTTGCTCAGCCTGCATTTTCATAGAACCCAGGACCACCAGCCCAGGGATGGCACCACCCACAATGGGCTGAGACCTCCCCCATTGATCACTAATTAAGAAAATGCCTTACAGCTGGTTCTTATGGAGGCATTTTTCCAATTAAGATTCCCTCCTTCCGGATAACTCTAGTTTGTACGTCAGGTTGACATAAAGTCAGCCAGTACAGAGACCATCAAGGAGGAAGAAGCAGATTGTAAGAGCCAGAGTTTGGGAAGGACAGGCACAAACAGTGTCTCCTGGACATCGATAGGACTGCTGTGCTCATGAATTCACAACACCTATAGCTACCTGCACAAGACCCGCACTAGATAGAGCTTTCACAACGTTCTAACATAAAGCCAGGAGGAGCTCAAGAGCCCCCACACCTATCTGAGAAGTTATTGACAGTTGATGTGTTCTTGGGAAGGGAAAATTGGTTTTCTTTAAGTGTGTGGTCCCTGGTAAGTTGGCCCTGCTCTGATGGATGGTGATACTGGGGCAGTATGGGGAGAGGAGTATGGTCAAAATCCATTCTATGCACTTAACAAAACTCAAGAATTAATAAAACATATTTTAAGTGACTGGGAGGAGTAATACTGAAGCTAGACATTTCTGGGATTCTTGTTTTGCAGACAGCGAATTCCACCACCACAATACAAAAGTGAACAGAACTATGAGTCAACATGGTTTTGCTTTTCTTTCTCAGTTCCTTCCCTATCTCAGCCTGAACTGATAAATTCAATTATCCCCCAGTATCCATGGGAATTGGTTCTAGCCTCGCTTAAATTAACCTTCATTTCCCTTTGGTAAAATGGCTCAATATTTGCAGATAACCTATCTACACCTGCACAGAGGCTTGAAATCATTTTGATTACTTAAAATACCTATTACAGTGCAAATGCTTTGTAAATATTAGTTACATTGTGTTGTTTACTGAATAATGACAAAAACAAGTGTGGATTAGTTACTTTTCTCAATGCAGTAACCAAAAGCCAGACAAGAAACAATTTCAGGGAGAGGTCTATTTTGGATTATGGTTTGAGGGGCTATAGTCCATCATGGAGGGGGAAGGCGTGGGAGCAAGTACCTCCACGACATTGGGAGCATGTGTACCAACTGCTGGCTCATATCTCAGTTCCACAGGAAGTACCCATGGAACAGGAAGTAGGAACAAGCTATTGACCTCAAGGCCAAACCCCAGTAACCTACTTCCTCCAGCTAAATCCCCCCTCATTAAGGGTCCATGCCTTCCCAAACGCATCACCAGCTGGGGACCGTGTATTTAAACACAGGAGCCTGTGAAGGGCATTTTTCCTTCAAATGGTAACAAAGTCTGTGCAAATGTCTT